>NC_090299.1:81361445-81665213 GCF_039906515.1 Pseudorca crassidens
TTATTTTATATAGAACCTTGAGATATATTTTCCTGACATATATTCAAGTCACAGTTACTGTTATTTAAACTGCAATAAGTACTGTTAATTTTCTTATATTAAAAAAACCCCATAATTCTACTTAATAGCAGGTATTAAATCAGAAACACAAATAATTCAAACAGAAAACACATGTAGATGGTGAACATATCCTTAAATTATTGACAATTTTATTACACTATCTTTACCTATATCCCTTTAAAAGTTAGTGGACACAATGTTTTAAAAAAATTTTTACTGGGGTATAATTGCTTCACAATGGTGTGTTAGTTTCTGCTTTATAACAAAGTGAATCAGCTATACATATACATATATCCCCATACCTCCTCCCTCTTGCGTCTCCCTCCTTCCCACCCTCCCTATCCCACCCTTCTAGGTGGTCACAAAGCACCAAGCTGATCTCCCTGTGCTATGCGGCTGCTTCCCACTAGCTATCTATTTCACATTTGGTAGTGTATATATGTCCATGCCACTCTCTCACTTAATTCCACCTTACCTTTCCCCCTCCCCGTGTCATCAAGTCCATTCTCTGCGTCTACGTCTTTATTCCTGTCCTGCCCCTAGGTTCTTCAAAACCACTTTTGTTTTTAAGATTCCATATATATGTGTTAGCGTACGGTGTTTGTTTTTCTCCCCCTGACTTACTTCACTCTGTATGACAGACTCTAGGTCCATCCACCTCACTACAAATAACTCAATTTCGTTTCTTTCTATGGCTGAGTAATATTCCATTGTATATATGTGCCACATCTTCTTTATCCATTCATCTGTTGATGGACACTTAGGTTACTTCCATGTCCTGGCTACTGTAAACAGAGCTGCAATGAATATTGTGGTACATGATTCTTTTTGAATTATGGTTTTCTCAGGGTATATACCCAGTAGTGGTATTGCTGGGTCATATGGTAGTTCTGTTTTGTAGTAAGTAATGTCTAATGCATCTTCTCTTACCTAAAGAATTACATGGCCTTATCTCTCCAGCCACAGGGGCGGTTATGTGGCTCAGGCTGGCTAACCAGGCCCCTTTTTCCATGCTACAATATTGTTATAGGTACTGTCCTATGACAGTCCTATAAAGTCTGTCCACTCAGGTTATTCCATGGACATCTGAGCAAGTGAAAGAGAGTGAAAGCAAGAGAGAGATAACATAGTTTGAACCGTGTGTCTAGCCTCTCTTGGAAACTAACTGGATTTTTTTAAGTAGCCAGTATATTTACCTACTCTTCTTAGTCTTCTCTATCAATCTGACAATTTATTGTATATTGTTTCATTTTTTATTTCAAATTTTTTTCTTAAGCTATATTGTTTCATTTTAATTGAAAGATATCTGACCAGTTAATCATGTACACAAATCCATACATAAAATCGTGACAGATTAAAAATGGCCACAAATTCTTCGACATTCCTCCCTTTGAAAGATAGGAACTATATCCCTTCCCCTTGAATCTAGGCTTGGAGCATGACAGAACTAATGCTTGCCAGTTTGGGACCTAGCCTTTAAGAGACTTGGCAGTTTCCACTTCCTTTTTCTTGGAGCACTGACCTTCATTGGAGAAGTCAGACCATTCTGTGTGCAAGCAGTGTGAAAGCTCAAGGTAGTAACATCAAGAGGCCTTGGGGGAAGTAAGGAGAGAGACAGAGACAGAGTCTCTCTGGACAGAGAAGCTCCACCAGCTCTAGTTGTTCCAGCCCCAGCCATTCAAATCATCCCAGCAGAGACAGCAGATGTTGAGAAGTTGAGATAAGCCCCTTGACCCCACCCAGATTCTTGACCCACATAATATTGAAATAAAATAATGATAAATTGTTTTAAGCCATTGATTTTGAGTAGTTTAACAAAATGGAAAAAATTGGTGAAATAAGTATCAAAGATGTTTTTCTTGATTATATTCTTATTTTCCAAGTTTTCTGTCCTTAGAAGATATTATTTCTGCAAACAAACAGAAAAGCCAACTGATACATATTAATAATAAATCACTAATTAGTTTTTGTTTGGCTTTATTACTGTTCTAAGTACTATAACTGAGAATACAGCCCCATTGTTGGCTGCATCTGGTATAGACAAATTCTATCACCCCAACTCTTCCATTCCACTGCCAGAGAATACCCAGACTCTTTACACTTTTCTCTTTCATCTTCATATATTTACAAAATGTTACCATCTTTTTGAGTAGTTTGTATACCATTTAAAACTTTTGCGATATACTGTGATCATTTACTTGACAATAAATATTTTCATATAAGTGATTTAGATATCTTCACATTTCATTATTTTGCTTAAAATCTGCTATTTAATATTTACTTTTTATAAATTTGGTTACTATTACTTTCCCTTATGTTTTCAAAATGTCTACTGTAGGTTTAATCTCATGCCCATGTTCAAGGCAAGAAGATAAAAAACAGCAACACCTGCCTTTGTCACTTTTTAACAAAAACTTAGATACCTTAGAGTTTTTCACCATTGAGTATGATGCTTGCTGTGTCTAATAAGAAACGTTTTTGCTTTAAACAGGATTTTCTTATGATTACAGATATACTTTGGAATAATTACTTTGACAGTCGTAAGTAATTTGGATTAGAAAGTTTAGAGAAGGCACTTAAAAAATGCTGAGTGCCTGCTAACACAACATCCATTTTGCAGCCCATGAATCAAGGAGTAATTTTGACTTTCAAGTCTTACTATTTTAAGAAATATATTCTGTAAGGCTATAACTGCCATCAATAGTGATTCCTCTAGTGGGTGTGGGTGAAGTCTATTTGAAAACCTTCTGGAAAGGATTTACCATTTTAGGTGCCATTCAGCACATTCATAATTCATAGGAAGAGGTCAAATATCAACATTAGCAGGAGTTTGGAAGAAGTTGACTTTAGCTCTTATAGAGGGGTTCAAGACTTCAGTGGAGGAAGTAACAGCAGGTGTGTGAAAATAACAAGAAAACTAGAATTAGAAGTGGAGACTGAAGGTGTGACAGAAGTGCTGCAGTCTCATGATAAAACTTTAACGGATGAGGAATTGCTTCTCATGGATAAGGAAATAAAGTGGTTTCTTGAGATGGAATCTACTCTTGGTGAAGATGCTGTGAAGATTGTTGAAATGACAACAAAAGATTTAAAGTATTACATAAGCCTAGTTGATAAAGCAGCAGCAGGGTTTGAGAGAATTGACTCCAATTTTGAAAGTTCTACTGTGTGTAAAATACTATCAAATAGCATTGCATGTTACAGAGAAATCCTTCATGAAAGGAAGAGTTAATCAATGTGGCAAACTTCATTATTGTCTTATTTTAGGAAATTGCCACAGTCACCCCAACCTTCAGCAACTAGCAGCCATCAACATTAAGGCAAGACCCTCCACCAGCAAAAAGATCACACCTTGCTGGAGGCTCAGGTGATGATTAGCATTTTTTAGCAATAAAGCTTTTTTTTTGGTACGCCGGCGTCTCACTGTTGTGGTCTCTCCCGTTGCGGAGCGCAGGCTCCAGAGGCGCAGGCTCAGTGGTCATGGCTCACGGGCGCAGCCGCTCTGCAGCACGTGGGATCTTCCCGGACTGGGGCACAAACCCGTGTCCCCTTCATCGGCAGGCAGACTCTCAACCACTGCGCCACCAGGGAAGCCCTGCAATAAAGCATTTTTAAACTAAGATATGAACATTATTTTTAGACATGATGCTGTTGCACACTTAACAGACTACAATATAATATAAACAAATTTTATATGCACTGGGAAAAGAAAAAAATCATGTGACTCACTTTATCACAATATTGGCTTTATTGCAGTGGTCTGGAAATAAACCTGCAGTCTTTCCCAGGTATGCCTGTACTTTCTGTTTATTTACTGTGAGTTTTTGAAATTGATGTATATAATGTAATTATAACGTTCTTACTTCATTCTTAAGAACTTGGATGCTTTCAGTGGGGCACTTTACCCTTCAAATTGCTAGATGATATGTACTATTGCTTAATGTTTCTGGCTCTCATCCCACATGCTTATCTCAGTTTAGAAATTGCCTACATTTGGAGTAGAAGTAATTTTTCTTTTCTTCAATTGTGAAAAAAAGAGCTAAGCTTCAAATATTAACTGAGATTATATTTCTCATCATGCTAAACTTTAATAGACTTTTTGTCCCAAATATAAAGTACAGAAAAAAAAATCATGTGAAACCCTGAGGTTTGTAGTCTTAGGAAAAATGTTTGACATGAATTATGGCTGAAGCAATTATTATTGGAGAAAAACTGATGAAAATTTTAAAAAGAGGAAACAACATTTTTTCCCTATCTTTTCTTTTTAACTTCACTTCTATTTGGAGTCCTGTCTATTGCATGCCTCACTCTTTTCATTTACATTACGTGTTAAATATTTTTGAGCAACTATAAGTCAAGGACTGGGAATACAATGGTGAACAAGATAGAAATAATCCTTGTGGTAAGAAAACTTGTAGTCTAGTTAGGGATACAAGAAGTTAAGGGTCTTATATCATTGTTCTCAGTGGTCTGAAGAAGTGTTGTATCTAATTATAAATCAAGGTTTTTAATAGAGGTATGGCTAACCTCTACCACAAGCAAATGTTAATAATGCTGTGCTTAGCTCAAAATATTTCTGAAAATTTAAGAACTGTCTCTGGAGCACCAATATGAGCCAGCTTCAGCACACTACTGTATAGTAGCCTGATAGGAGTGGATTGAGGTACGAGTAGAGATGAGGGACTAGATAAAATAAAGATTAGACAACAGATTACAGAAGGTTAGCTGTAAAGGAAATCAAAATTATATTAGGTGTGGACCTGTGCATGTACACATGACAGGTGTGCGGGCGTTGGTGCATCCTTATATATATACATGTTTTAAGAAGAAAAAAATTATTGAGCATATGTATGTAATGAACCAGTGGAGAGAGAGTTTAAAGAAAAAGAATTAATGACTACATTACATTACTAGCTCACTATTGGTTCTCATCTGGATGAAATCATTTCACTCATGTCACGTGTCAATGACAAACTGCTAATAGTTCATACCTCATTTGTTATTATTGGTATTAGATATAAAATGATATATTAAGTGTAATGCACTTAAAACATACTACTGAGAAAATGATTTGAAAGTTGAAATATAACTAATTAGGCAATGTGTAGATTAATTTTGATCATATATAATTTTGATCATATATCTATACACTTAGATGGAATTATTAACATTATTTAATCCCTTCCTCTCTCCTCTTCCCTTCAGTTCAAAAATAATGAGTGGTTTGATTTATAGTTAGCTTATTCATTCAAACATGTAATTGTTTCTTAACTCATAAAATATTCTGTACTTCATAGAAGTTTGGGGCTGACAGATCTAAAACAAAATATGAGACAAACATATTACTGAATTAACATTGATTATAGCTAATGAATTATTCTTCTGTTCTTGGACATATTTCCTGTAATTTTCTCTCATTCCACCAAGAGTTGTCTCACTTCAATAGCTCAGGCTGTTGGGAAGTATTAATCATCATTTGGCATTAATATTTTTAGGTTACTTCGTGAAAAAAAGGAAATGAATAATATACCTAATAAATAGGACTGATATTTTGTGGATAAGAGTAAAGAAAACAGAAGAAATAATTCACTGATTTGCTTGGAATGAGGAAAGTTTTATGTTTTCCCACATAACTCAATTATGCTATTTGACTCACACCATCAAAGAGGCTTATCTCCACGTATTGATCTTGTTTAAAGAGACTTATATCTGAGCCAAAGGTACACCAGGCATCCTAATATACAGTAAATATATATCTAAATATACACTGCATCTAAATATAATTCTATAATCTGGCTATAGTGATTTTATTAGAAGCTTTAAATGTAGTTTTTAAAATTAATTTTTTTCTAAGAACTATTTGACCAATAAATTCAACTAGTCATATGAAGGCAGCATGGTAGAGTGGGTTAAAAATACAGACTTTTGGGCTTCCCTGGTGGCACAGTGGTTAAGAATCCTCCTGCTAATGCAGGGGACACGGGTTCCAGCCCTGGTCTGGGAAGATCCCCCATGCTGCGGAAAAACTAAGACTGTGTGCCACAACTTCTGAGCCCGCGTGCCACAACTACTGAAGCCCGCGCACCTAGAGCCCATGCTCTGCAACAAGAGAAGCCACTGCAACAAGAAGCCCGAGCACCTCAAGGAAGAGGAGCCCCCGCTCGCCTCAACTAGAGAAAGCCCACGTGCAGCAATGAAGACCCAACATAGCCAAAAATAAATAAATTAAATAAATTTATTAAAAAATACAGACTTTTGCATTTATATATATATATGGGTTTAAAACTCTGCTGTATGATTTAGTGCCTGGATGAACTTCAGAAAATTTCTTAATCGTGCTTCAGTTTCCTCATCTATAAAATAGACATAATAATAGTACTTATCTCATGGAAAAATGTGAAATTTATGTGAGTTCATACTTATAAAGCACTTGGAACTGTACCTGAGGCATATTAGTGATGATGTGGTTGTTGTTATTATGATTACCATCATCATCATCTTTCTCCCCTATACCCAGTCCTGTTCTGACTTATCTTTTCTGTTAGTGGTATGAAAAAAGCACTCAAAATACAAAATTATTTTTTATTTTATTTCATTTTTTATTCTCAATCAAGTAATTGCCTATTGTTGGTTTTTCCTCTTTGAAATCTCCATTGGTATATAATTTATATTTCCATTATCATCAATGTAATTCAGAACCTTATGATTTTTCACTAATATAATCACATGAGCCTGTTAATTGAACTTCTGCCTACCTTTCTTCACTCAGCATTTTTTAAGTGCCTTCTCTAAACTTTCTAATACAAATTACTTGCCACTGTCAAAGTAATTATTCCAGAGTGTATCTGTAATCATAAGAAAATCCTGTTTAAAGCAAAAATGGTTTCTTATTAGACACAGAATAAAATAACTTGGAAAGCATGAAAGTTCCCCCCCACCAGGAGCTTAGCTCAATGTCATTTCATTTCTTACTATTCCCCTTCACAGAGGATATATTCCCAGCCAAGCAAAATTAATCAGTATTTCCAGAACACAGGAGTGTATTTATAATAAGTTATTAGATTTTTGAAATCAGTTTTGGAGACTCCATTTATTAGAATTTAAACACAAACTGAAAAATAAAACAAAGAGGTAAACTAAAATACTATTATGTGAGTAATGGGTAAATCACTAATGATGAAGCTTCCTGAAGATATTGAAGTATTTGAAAGTTTATTCTATGCATGAGAAATTAGATATTGGTTTTTAAGACCTCAAAAATGGACATACAGAGGATGGAACATATAGGGAGATTGATTTCAGTTCAAGTGAGGGAAAAACTTTTTTTAACAGTGGGAGTAATCTTCAGATAGATTATGCCTCATAGAATAACATTTTTTTTTGTCCAAAAGCGTTTTTAAAAGTGTTTTATTTTCACATATTATGAATTCAGAAAAAGAGGGATTTGAGTCAAATTGCCTGAGATTTGCTTAAATAAAGTATGCTTAAAATAGAATCCAAGTGGTCTATTTTAAAAAATTTTAGGCAATATTATGTATGTCTGTATATGTGTATTTTCTGTTTTGATAGAGAGGGGGACTGTGGTTTTAAATACTGTTAAATGGCTCAGCAAATACATACATACCTTTCTGTCTATATCTCCATCCAGAAAGACAGAGGCAAAAATGGCAAAATATTAGCAATTAATGAATTGGCATACTAATATTATTTTTATAATTATTTATATGCTTTTCTTCTGAAAATTTTCATAGAAATCGAAGGAACTGGAGAGCAAACGGACAAAATGAATTTCTAAATATTATTAAATTACATTTATATTTATTTCTTATTTAGGGTTTTAAATGGGAGAAAAATAATCCCTTCACTCTTATAATCTTTTTACCGTAAAGTAAATAAAATTGGTCTGCTTGTGACCATGGTGGAGTAACTGGTACCAGAAATGCCCTTCTGATGCAACTATATAGCTAGGCAAAAAATGAGTCAACTGTTTTTAGACATTAGCAAATAGGCAGTAAAAACTGTATTCTTGAGGAGACAGCTGGATGCTAGACTCTACTTTCTCATCGGAGGCACATTCTAGACCAGAATACATGAAGATAAAATAAGAGCAGGGTATGGTAGTATTTTGAGATGAGGAAGCAGAGATGGATGTTACAGACTGTAAAAATGGTTCGAACTTGTGGGACAGTGTACTGTAGAGAAGGGAACTCTGAAGCAGATAACCCCATATACTGTGCGAGGTACACTGCAATTTTTTTTGGCAGAAGTTTGGAATATATAAGCACAGAATTGGCAAGGCTTAGCACAGAGCAGTTACTACAAAGCTGAGAGGTAAGTGGAGACACACAAATTTGCACAATGTTGAGAAATGTTGCATTTCTCACCAAGCCACTGTAGAGTGATCTTATTGTGTATTCCAGGTGTTTAGTTGAGATTCCAGAAAGAACATACTTTAAGAGAAAGAAAATAAATTAAAAAATAAAAGAAACCTGGAAAGATTGAAAGAATTTACCAGAAATATAAGTGGTTACTCAAAAATATTTCAGTATCCTTTAAAGGGAGGTCATATAATCCAGGCTCCACCCAATGTGTCACATAATGTCCAGCATGTAGTTACAAATTATTATACATGTAAAGAAGCAGGAAAAGACCTTTAATCAAGATCCCAGTATGGCCTGCCGGTTAGAATTGGCATACAAAGACTTTAAACATCCATTAATATATAAGGAATGTGAGCAGAGAAATGGAACGGTTAAAAAGAACAGAAGTTCTAGGGTGAAATGTTACATTATCTGAAATTTTTAAAAAATCAATTGATGAGCTTAACCAAATATTTGAGACTATATAGAGAAAAAAAATTTGTGAACTTGGACACAGATTAACATAAATTATCACACTGAAGAACAGAAAAAGAAAATGTGAACAGCACCTTAATAACCCATAGAACAATATCAGGCATTCTTACATAGGCATAATTAGAGTTCCAGATAGAGAGCAGATATTATGGGGCAGAAAAAAAAAAAAAAAAAACTAGAACAAAATGATGCCTTTAAATTTCCCAAAGGTGGTCAAAAATATAATATCACAGATCCAAGAAGTATAATACCAAGTTAAAAAAATACAAATAAAATCACAACAGTGTACATTATAGTTATATTGTTATAAACCACAGAGAAAAAGTTTTAAATCAGAAAAATTACACAAATGGGAATATGATGTATTCACTAGCTAATTTCTCATCAGAAATGATGAAGCTCAAAAGACCATACAATGACATCATCAAAGTACTGAAACAAAAAAACACTGTCATGATAGATTCCATATTCCATAAATTTATCCTTCAAAATTGAGAATAAAATAAATATATTTTCAGAAAAATTAAATGTGAGGAAATTTGTTACCAATTGACCTGTATGATAAGAAATGATTAAGGAAGTTCTTCAGTCTAAAGGTAATGATAACAAATAAAAAACAGATTTTCAAGAAAAATGAAAAGCACCAGAAAGTTTACTCTGTGAACAATATTTTTTTAAAAAAGCACAAAATGACCTTTACTTTTTATCTCTTATTTCTGTAAGAGACAAAGAATAAATTATATTAATGTATTCATAAAATAGGTAGAAATAAAATATATGACTCCATTAGAAAAAAAGGAAAGGCTGAAAATGAAATTATACTGTTGTGTACCTATTACATGAAGTCATAATAGTCAATCTAAATAGAATAAACCTATTAAAATAAAAAAAGAGCAAAAGCTAAAAGTTAATTAAAAAATTTGAAAATGAAAAATAATGAAAAACAAAAGAATGCACAGATAAGTTGAAAGCAAAGGGTTGGATAAAAAAATACTATAGGAAAGCTAATATGTATTATATTATAGTTAAAGTAGACATAGGGAGTGTTATCAAAGTTAAAGATGGACAATTCATTATGATAAAAGGGGAAGTTCTGATAGTTTTATGGGTGTTTGTCCTTAACATTAGAATGCCAATGTACATGAAACATAAATTAACAGCACTGAAAGGAGAATAGATAAATTCATAATAGTAGTTGATTTAAACAGAGCTCTCTCAGTAACTGACAAAACAAGTAGACAAAAGAACAGTAAAGAATTTCTGTTTCCCTTCAGTTCCCCATTGCTTAAAGAAGATTCATTTGTTTTTCTATTGCCTTCTCTTCCTCTCTCTTTTCTTCTCTTGAGATACCAGTGCTAGCAACATCTGTGGAGGAGTACTATAAAGTTGGGTGTTGGAAATGGCAGGACTGACAGGGACTGGCGGAAGATGGCAGTCAAGACTGACAAGACCAGCAAAGTCAGCAAAGCCCGTTTAGGTGTTTTGGGGCCAAGGAGGGGATTGGTAGTTTCGTGTGACTGGATATATTGTGTATACGGGTATGTGTCTGTGACCAAGTCAGAAAATATAATGAGGATAATGGGAACCATATATTTTTACTTTCAGAGAAGATACCAATAAGGAAAATACAAGAATAAATGAACACTGTAGTGTTGGCTTAGAATTGGAGCTATAAATGAGAAATAATTTTTTTACTATACATATAAATGTATAGATATAAATACACATACATACATACATACATATATTTTCTAATTCTCTCTTTTGAGAGGACCTAATAGCAAGGAGCACAAATAGTACTTAGATTTTAGTTTCTATGTACCATTCTCCACTAAATGGAAACTGAGATACCAGGAGAAATAGCTGATCCCAGACTGGGACAGGAAGAGAAAACAAGCTTGGGATATCTTGACGTGCCCCAAAGTAAGGAAGTACTCAATGTTTATTCTAGGAAATCATTGCTTACTTCAAAGTTGTAAAATTTTCTCTTTTGTTTTCTTTTAGAAGCTTAACATCTTTAGGTTTTATTCACAGATCTAATACATAAATTAATTTTGGTGAAAGCTGTGAGATGGAAGTCAAGGAGTTGTTTTTGTTTTGGATATCCAAATTGATATCCACTTGTTTCAGCAGATTTTTTTCTTGAAAAATTGTCAGTTCATCATAAAGTCACCTCAGTTCCTTTGGGCTCTGTTCTGTTCCATGGATATATTTGTTTATTCTTATGCCAATAGGTTACTCTTATTATTACTGCAACTTTAGATTAGGTACTATAACTTCACCACGTTTTATTCTTCTGTTTTCAAAGAAAAAGATTCCTGTCCAGAATCCAGTAACATTTTATCTTATTTTATTTGCATTTCATTATGATATCTCTTAGTTTCCTTCAGTAGGAAACATTTTCTCAGATGATTCTTTTTCTTGTGTAACCGTGAAATCCTTAAAGACCACAGACTAATTATTTTGTAGAATACCCTTCAATTAGATTTTGTCTAATATTTCTTCATGATTATGTTAGTAATATTCATTTTTAGCAGGAATGCTTCAAAAAGTATGTTGTGTTCTTAAGTGTATATCATCTTATGGGGCATCCAATATCAACGTGTCCTATTATTATTGGTGATACTAGATCACTTGATTAAGGTGTAATCTACCAGATTTCTCCATTGTAAAGTTATAATGTTTTCATTTTTAGTAAATGTTTTTTGTGGAGTGATATTTTGAGAATATGTAAAAATCCTATCCCTCAATAAACATTCATTTTATTAACATCATTTTATTAACATCCATTGATATTTTTTTTCATTTTATTAACATTTTATTAACATCCATTGATATTTTTTATTTCAATAAATTATTACTCTCATGGTGACTAAATGATGATTTTTCTAATTCCCTCCTTCTACATTTTTTAGTTAGTGTTCTACTGTAAGAAGGAAATTTCTCATCTCTCCGATTTAATTACTTATTTATATCAGTATGGATTTCAGGATTCCTGTTTTTTTAAATAAACTATCATTTATTCCTCTCATAGCTTTATTGTACAATTTACCCCAGATGTGGCCAGTGGGAGCCCTTCCAAAACTGTTACTACATTGTTTGAACCTCTTTTCTTGTGTACTGCTGATGGCATGGTGAAATGGTACAACTACTTTGGAAACTGGTAATTTCAATACTACCTGTTCATCTAAGAGATATCAATGCATACATCCACAAAAAGACTTGTACAAGATTGTTCATATTAACTTTGTTAATAAAAGTAGCAAAATAATGACATATGCTACAACAGACAAAATTCAAAAAAAAAGTATATTGAGAAAAGCCAGCCACAAAATTGCAAAGTTTGATTCCATGTACATTTATATTTAGAAGAAGCAACCAACTGTGGTGATATAAATTAGATTAGTGGTTGTCTGATGTATGTGTGGGTGGGAGGGGTGGAGACTGACCATAAACAAGAATATGGGAACTTCCTGGGCAGATAGAAATATTTAATATTTTGATTGCTGTGGTGCTTACAAGATTCTGTCAGATCTCCTTGAACTTAAAAAAAAGTGTATCTATACCTAAATATGGGTATCTTATTGCATAAAAATTAGAGCTCAGTAAAATTGATAAAATTGAAAAAGCTTGAAAATATACTGGTAATATATATAAAATATAAAATATCACTTTATTTCTGGTAAAAGTGGTACTATTTTAAATCTTTAAGTTCTAGTCTGATTATTGTTGTGAAAGAGGTTGTTTGTTAATTGAATCAGTGTGTTTAAATGAACCATCTACTACTATGATTAGTAGCTATTTTCTCTTAAAGGAGACATAATTTGCTCTTGAAACAATTACCTTTTTTTCTTATACCTGAATGTAGATATTCATTCTACCTTTGGTTATTTAACATTAACTGAGCACAAAATAGTTCTGAGCACTTTCCTGGGAGCTGGGAATAAAATAATAAAGCTGAATATGTTTGCTGTCTTATGAAACTCACACTCCAGTGATTAAAGAGAGAGAATATTTAAGTAATAACAGAAATATGTGCAACATTTCACCATAATAAGAACGGTGACAGAGTGGTAAATGGTGCCAATGGTAACAGAAAATTTGACCCAACCAGGATGGAAAAAGGTTATGAGGATCTCAAATTTGAGCTGAGACCTTAAAGATATAAGAATTAACCAAGAATTAAAGGGAGAAAATAGCATTCCACACAGAGGGACCGACAAGAGATGATAGTGGGGGTGACTATGATTTATATGAGTGAATTAAACACAGATTGTATAGAGAAAAGCATAAACGGGATGTGGTGCCAGGGAAATTTGGAGAGGTAAATAGGGACTAACTAGTGATGGTTTTAGAGGTCACATTAAGGGTTTTCTCTTTACATTAAGAGATACAGCGAAAGAAATATTCAAGCATTTTCAACAAAGATCCAAAGAATGTGTTTCACATGAAAATATCTGTATTTTAGCAAATCACAGACACTGCCTTGAGAACTATTTGGAAGAGAATATGTGAATAAATATAAAATGTTTAGTAATCTACTTGAGTAACCTAATTGAGAATTGATGTAGGATGGACTAAGGTAGTGGTGGTGGAGATAGAGCAAATGGAGGAATTGCACACATCAGGAGGCATTCAACAATACTTGGTAATGGATTAGATGTTTGGATTTAATTGTAAAGTGTAAAGTGTAAAGGTATGTATGTTGGGCTCAGGTAAGGGAAATTGAAGGGTCAGGTATAACGCCCTTACTCCAATAGTTTCATCATATGAATGACAAATCCATTTAATGACCTGAAGATCACTGAAGATGGCCAGTAACTTTTCTTTTTTGTATATTTTGGTATACTGGACTAGGAAAAAATAATGTCTTATATTGATATTGTGTTGGCTTTGATATATATAATTCACAGTGTCAATTAAATAGCTGAATGTTGATGTTTGGAACTCTGTGTAGCATCCCAGGATGGAGAGAGAAATATGACTTATCTGGGTATGGATGATAATTGAAGCCATATGAGAGATGATTTCTCCTAGGAAAAACGTGGATAATTAAATACAAATTTTTTTTAATTCATGAAATAAAAATTTGACATCTACATTGAGGAAATGAGTTAACTGTGTGGCTTAGAAAAGTAGCCAGTGTAGGAGACTTCCCTTTTCTCCACACCCTCTCCAGGATTTATTGTTTGTAAGGTTTTTGATGATGTCCATTCTGACTGGTGTGAGGTAATACCTCATTGTAGTTTTAATTTACATTTCACTGATAATTAGTGATGTTGAACTTCTTTTCATGTACTTTTTAGCCATCTGTATGTCCTCTTTGGAGATATGTCTATTTAGACCTTTCACCCATTTTCTGATTGAGTTGTTTTTTGTTTTATATTGAGCTGCATGAGCTGTTTGTATATTTTGGAGATTAATCCCTTGTTGGTTGCTTCATTTGCAAATATTTTCTCCCATTCTGAGGGTTGTCTTTTCATTTTGTTTATGGTTTCCTTTGCTGTGCAAACGCTTTTAAGTTTAATAAGGTCCCATGAGTTTATTTTTGGTTTTATATTCATTATTCTACGAGGTGGATCGAAGAAGATCTTGCAGTGATTTATGTCAAAAAATGCTCTGCCGATGTTTTCCTCTAAGGGTTTTATAGTGTCTGGCCTTCATTTAGGTCTTTAATCCATTTTGAGTTTATTTTTATGTATGGTGTTAGGGAATGTTCTAATTTCATTTGTTAACACTATACTGTTGGTGAGAATGTAAATTGGTACAGCCACTATGGAGAACAGTATGGAGGTTCCTTAAAAAATTAAAAATAGAGCTACCATATGATTTAGCAATCCCATTCCTGGACATATAGCAAGAGAAAACCATAATTGAAAAAGAAAATGCACCCCAATGTTCATTGCAGCACTATTTACAATAGCTGGGACATGGAAGCAAACTAAATGTCCATCAAGAGAGGAATGGATAAAGAAGATGTGATTATATATATATATATATATATATATCAACAGAGGAATGGATAAAGAAGGTGTGATACACACACACACACACACACACACACACACACACAATGGAATATTACTCAGCCATGAAAAAGAATGAAATAATTCCATTTGCAGCAACATGGATGGACCTAGAGATTATCATACTGAGGGAAGTTAAGTCATACAGAGAAAGACAAATGTAATATATCACTTATATGTGGAATCTAAAAAAAGGGTACAAATGAACTTATCTATAAAAGAAATAAAGTGACAGATGTAGGAAACATACTTATGAAGACTGGGGGTAAGGGAGGGAGGGATAAATTGGGAGATTAGGATTGACATATACATACTACTATACTATATATAAAATTGATTAGTTAATAAGGATTTACTGTATAGCACAGGGAACTCTACTCAATACTCTGTAATGGCCTATATGGAAAAAGAATCTAAAAAGGAGTGGATATATGTACAACTGATTTACTTTGCTGTACACCTGAAACTAACACAGCATTTTAAATCAACTATACTCCAATAAAAATTAAAAAAAAGAAAATTAGCCAGGAGAGTAATGAGCACCAAAAAATAGTGGGTCAAAGAAGCCAAAAGAATTCTCCCAGCTCTGCTTCCCCTTTTGGTCAGAAACATTTGGTCAGCTTCTGAGTTTCACTTTTCAGGGATTGAACTATTTCCTTTAGTTCTAGTTAAAAACAAAAAAAAAAATATAGTGGCATTTTAGATACAAGCTCAACACTGCCTTACTTGTGGTTATATAAGTGAATTGAGTATTCTTCCAATAAATTCCCATTACCTCCTAAGATGCTTTGAATTGGGCTTCTGTAATTTCAATAATATAATTCTGAATAATATATTTGTAACTTGTGTGGTATTGCTGTTGTTAAAATCACGTTCAGTTTGTGAAATATCAAAACAGCATAGTCTTAAGCTAAATACCTCAGGCAACAATTACTTTCTTTAGAAATGAATTTACCAGCTTAAAAAAAAATGGTGGCAGAAATGTTTTACTATTTACAGTGAACAGTTTACCTGTGTTTGTTGTTAATACTAGTTTACTATTTCAATAGTAATACCATATGTATGAGACATTTATTAAGAGCTGTGAGGAAGAAAAAGGATGTAAGCTTAGACTCCACATTTTAAAAATATAATTTAAAAATGACACATCTTTCAAAAACCTCCTACATATTCTATATAAATGCATAAGAATTCATAGGAATAAATATTATTTATAATGATAATTATTTTTACAATTTTTCTTATTAACTGTGCATATTTAGAGAAAAGCTATGTTGGAATGAAGTCGTGAACATAAAGAAAAAAATATGTCTAATGTCTTTTAAAATGTGTAAGAGGAATTAATCAAGAGAGTGAAAAGTAATCAAGGACTTGAATAATTAAAATAGAATCAATTTGAGAAAATGACAAAAATAATAGGTTATAAACCTTAGATAGTGAATTTAGCAGAGCCCTGCATTCATTTTGTGGAGGTATAAAAATGTATGCACTGAGATTAGGAACGAGGATGGCAGAGTAGAAGGACGTGCTCTCACTCCCTCTTGCGAGAACACCAGAATCACAACTAACTGCTAAACAATCATCAACATGAAGACACTGGAACTCACCAAAAAAGATACCCCACATCCAAAGACAAAGGAGAAGCCACATGAGATGGTAGGAGGGGCACAATCACAGTAAAATCAAATCCCATAACTGGTGGGTGGGTGACTCACAGACTAGAGAACACTTGTACTACAGAAGTCCACTCACTGGAGTGAAGGTTCTGAACTTGATGTCAGGCTTCCCATCCTGGGGGGTCCGGCAACGGGAGGAGGGATTCCTACAGAATCAGACTTCCAAGTCTAGTGGGATTTGATTGCAGGACTTTGACAGGACTGGGGGAAATAGAGACTCCACTCCTGAAGGGCACACACAAAGTACTGTGTGCTTTGGGACCCAGGGGAAGGAGCAGTGTCCCCAGAGGAGACTGAACCAGACCTACCTGCTGGTGTTGGAGGATCTCCTGCAGAGGCAGGGGGTGGCTGTGGCTCACCATGGGGACAAGGACACTGGCAGCAGAAGTTCTATGAAATACTCCTTGGAATGAGACCTCTCAGAGTCCACCAATAGCCCCACAAAAGAGCTCAGGTAGGCTCCAATGTTGCATTGCCTAAGGCCAGACGACCAACAGGGAGAGAACCCAGCCCCACACATCAGCAGTCAAGCAGATTAAAGTTTTACTGAGCTCTGCCCACCAGAGCAAAGGTCAGCTCTACCCACCACCAGTCCCTCCCATCAGGAAACCTGTACAAGCCTCTTGATAGCCTCATCCACCAGAGGGCAGATAGCAGAAGCAAGAAGTACTACAATCCTGCAGCCTGTGGAACATGAACCACATTCACAGAAAGATAGACAAGATGAAAAGGCAGAGGGCTATGTACCAGATGAAGGAAGAAGATAAAACCCCAGAAAAACAACTAAATGAAGTGGAGATAGGCAACCTTACAGAAAAATAATTCAAAATAGTGATAGTGAAGATGATCCAGGACCTCAGAAAAGATGGACACAAAGATGGAGAAGATGCAAGAAATGTTTAACAAAGACCTAGAAGAATTAAAGAACGAAAAAACAGAGATGAACAATACCATAACTGAAATGAAAACTACAGTAGAAGGAATCAATAGCAGAATAACTGAGGCAGAAGAACGGATAACTGACCTGGAAGACAGAATGGTGGAATTCACTGATGCGGAACAGAATAAAGAAAAAGGAATGAAAATAAATGAAAACAGCTTAAGAGACTTCTGGGACAACATTAAACACAACAACATTCGCATGATAGGGGTCCCAGAAGGAGAAGAGAGAGAGAAAGGACCCAAGAAAATATTTAAACAGATTATAGTCAAAAACTTCCCTAACATGGGAAAGGAAATAGCCACCCAAGTCCAGGAAGCGCAGAGAGTCCCATATAGGATAAACCCAAGGAGAAACACTCCGAGACACATAGTAACCAAATTGGCAAAAATTAAAGACAAAGAAAAATTATTGAAAGCACCAAGGGGAAAATGACAAATAATATACAAGGGAACACCCATAAGGTTAAAAGCTGATTCTCAGGAGACACTCTACAAGCCAGAAGGGAGTGGCATGACATGTTTAAGTGATGAAAAGGAAGAACCTACAACCAAGGCTATTCTATCTGGCAAGGATCTCATTCAGATTCAGTGGAGAAATCAAAAGCTTTACAAACAAGCAAGAGCTAAGAGAATTCAGCACCACCAAACCACCTCTACAACAAATGCTAAAGGAACTTCTCTAAGTGGGAAAAGCACGAGAAGACAAGGACCTACAAAAAGAAACCCAAAACAATTAAGAAAATGGTCATAGGAACATACATATCAATAATTACCTTAAACGTGAATGGATTGAATGCTCCAACCAAAAGACACAGGCTTGGGCTTCCCTGGTGGCGCAGTGGTTGAGAGTCCGCCTGCCGATGCAGGGGACACGGGTTCGTGCCCCAGTCCGGGAAGATCCCACGTGCCGCAGAGCGGCTGCGCCCGTGAGCCATGGCCGCTGAGCCTGCGCGTCCGGAGCCTGTGCTCCACAACGGGAGAGGCCACAACAGTGAGAGGCCCACGTACCGCAAAAAAAAAAAAAAAAGACACAGGCTTGCTGAATGGATACAAAAACAAGACCTATATATATGCTGTCTACAAGAGACACACTTCAGACCTAGGGACACATACAGACTGAAAGTGAGGGTATAAAAAAGATATTCGATTCAAATGGAAATCAAAAGAAAGCTGGAGTAGCAATACACATAGCAGATAAAATAGACATTAAAATAAAGAATGTTACAAGAGACAAGGAAGGACACTACATAATGATCAAGGGATCGATCCAGGAAGAAGATATAACAATTATAAATATATATGCACCCAACATAGGAGCACCTCAATACATAAGGCAACTGCTAACAGCTATAAAAGAGGAAATCGACAGTAACACAATAATAGTTGGGGACTTTAACATCTCACTTACACCAATGGACAGATCAGCCAAAATGAAAATAAGGAAACAGAAGCTTTAAATGACACAATAGACCAGATAGATTTAATTGATATTTATAGGACAGTCCATCCAAAAACAGCAGATTACACTTTCTTCTCAAGTGTGCATGGAACATTCTCCAGGATAGATCATATCTTGAGTCACAAATCAATCCACAGTAAATTTAAGAAAATTGAAATCACATCAAGCGTCTTTTCTGACCACAACGCTATGAGATTTGAAATGAATTACAGCGAAAAAAATATAAAAACACAAACACATGGAGGGTTAAAAATACATGACTAAATAACCAAGAGATCACTGAAGAAATCAAAGAGGAAATCCAAAAATACCTAGAGAAAAATGACAATAAATACAAGATGATCCAAAACCTATGGGATGCAGCAAAAGCAGTTCTAAGTGGGAAGTTTATAGCTATACAAGCGTACCTCAAGAAACGAGAAACATCTCAAATAAACAATCTAACTCTACACCTAAAGGAACTAGAGAAAGAAGAACAAACAAAACCCAAAGTTATCAGAAGGAAAGAAATCATAAAGGTTAGAGCAGAAATAAATGAAATAGAAACAAAGAAAACAATAGCAAAGATCAATAAAATTAAAAGCTGGTTCTTTGAGAAGGTAAACAAAATTCATAAACCATTAGCCAGACTCATCAAGAAAAAGAGGGAGAGGACTCAAATCAATAAAATTAGAAATGAAAAAGGAGAAGTTACAACAGACACCACAGAAATACAAAGCATCCTAAGAGACAACTACAAGCAACTCTATGCCAACAAAATGGACACCCTGGAAGAAATGGACAAATTCTTAGAAAGGTATAACCTTCCAAGACTGAACCAGGAAGAGACAGAAGATATGAACAGACCAATTACAAGTAATGAAATTGAAACTGTGATTAAAAATCTTCTAACAAACAAAAGTCCAGGACAAGATGGCTTCACAGATGAATTCTATCAAACATTTAGAGAAGACATAACACCCATCCTTCTCAAACTCTTCCAAAAAATTGCAGAGGAAGGAACACTCCCTAACTCATTCTATGAGGCCACCATCACCCTGATACCAAAACCAGGCAAAGATACTACAAAAAAAAAATTACAGGCCAATATCACTGATGAATATAGATGAAAAATCCTCAACAAGATACTAGCAAACAGAATCCAACGACACATTAAAAGGATCATACACCATGATCAAGTCAGATTTATCCCAGAGTTGCAAGGATTCTTCAATATATGTAAATCAATCAATGTGGTAAACCCTATTAACAAATTGAAGAATAAAAACCATATGATCATCTCAATAGATGAAGAAAAAGCTTTTGACAAAATTTAACACCCATTTTTGATAAAAACTCTCCAGAAAATGGGCATAGAGGGACCTACCTCCACATAAAAAAGGGCCATATATGACAAACCCACAGCAAACATCATTCTCAGTGGTGAAAAACTGAAAGCATTCCCTCTAACATCAGGAACAAGACAAGGATGTCCACTGTCACCACTATTATTCAACATAGTTTTGGAAGTCCTGGCCATGGCAATCAGAGAAGAAAAAGAAATAAAAGGAATACAAATTGGAAGAGAAGTAAAACTGTCACTTTTTTCATATGACATGATACTATACATAGAGAATCCTAAAGATGCCACCAGAAAACTACTAGAGCTAATCAATGAATTTGGTAAAGTTGCAGGATGCAAAATTAATGCACAGAAATCTGTTGCATTCCTATAAACTAATGATGAAAAATCTGAAAGAGAAATTAAGGAAACACTCTCATTTACCACTGCAACAAAAAAATATATAATACCTAGGAATAAAGCTACCTAGGGAGACAAAAGACTTGTTTGCAGAAAACTATAAGACACAGATGAAAGAAATTAAAGATGATACCTTAGATGGAGAGATATACCATGTTCTTGGATTAGAAGAATCAATATTGTGAAAATGACTATACTACCCAAAGCAATCTACAGATTCAATGCAATCCCTGCCAGATTACCAATGGCATTTTTTACGGAACTAGAACAAAAAATCTTAAAATTTGTATAGAGACACAAAAGAACCCAAATAGGAACAAGATAGAAATCCCAGAGATAAACCCATGCACCTATGGTCAACTAATCTATGACAAAGGAGGCAAGGATATACAATGGAGAAAAGAGAGTCTCTTCAATAAGTGGGCCTGGAAAACTGGTCAGCTACATGTAAAAGAATGAAATTAGAACACTCTCTAACACCATACACAAAAATACACTCAAAATGGATTAAAGACCTAAATATAAGACTGGACACTATAAAACTCTTAGAGGAAAACATAGGAAGAACACTCTTTCACATAAATCACAGCAAGATCTTTTTTGATCCACCTCCTAGAGTAATGGAAATAAAAACAAAAATAAACAAATGGGACTTAATGAAACTTAAAAGCTTTTGTATAGCAAAGGAAACCATAAACAAGATGAAAAGACAACCCTCAGAATGGGAGAAAATATTTGCACACCAATCAACAGACAAAGGATTAATCCCTAAAATATATAAACAGCTCATGCAGCTCAATATTAAAAAAACAACCCAATCCAAAAATGGGCAGAAGACCTCAGTAGACATTTCTCCAAAGAAGACATACAGATGGCCAAGAAATACACGAAAAGCTGCTCAACATCACTACTTTTTAGAGAAATTGAAATCAAATCTACAATGAGGAATCACCTCACACCAGTTAGAATGGGCATCATCAGAAAATCTACAAACAACAAATGCTGGAGAGGGTTTGGAGAAAAGGGAACCCTCTTGAACTGTTGGTGGGAATGTAAATTGATATAGCCCTATGGAGAACAGTATGGAGGTTCCTTAAAAACTAAAAATAGAATTGCCATATGATCCAGCAATCCCACTACTGGGCATATACCCAGAGAAACCATAATTCAAAAAGACACATACATCCCAATGTTCATTGCAGCACTATTTACAATAACCACGTCATGGAAGCAACAAAAATGCCCATCGACAGATGAATGGATAAAGAAGATGTGGTACATATATACAATGGAATATTACTCAGCCATAAAAAGGAACGAAATTGCGTCATTTGTTGAGATTTGGATGGATCTAGAGACTGTCATACAGAGTGAAGTAATTCAGAAAGAGAACAACAAATATCGTATATTAACGCATATATGTGGAACCTAGAAAAATGGTACAGATGAACTGGTTTGCAGGGCAGAAATAGAGACACAGATGTAGAGGACAAACGTATGGACACCATGGGGGGAAAGTGGCAGGTGGTGTGGGTGGTGGTGTGAGGAATTGGGTGATTGGGTTTGACATGTATCCACTGATGTGTATAAAATTGATGACTAATAAGGACCTGCTGTATAAAGAAATAAAATTCAAAAAAAAGAAATTTATGTCATTGGCAAAAACTTTGATTTTTCCTTTACAATGTTTCTACTTGTGTACTTTTTTCCCTCTTTTCATTTTGCATTGGTTAGAATGCCCAGGATAAACCCAAAATTTATTGGTGATAGCAAATATTCTCATCTTATTCTGGATACGAATAGGAATGCCTCCATTGTGTCACCACAAAGTAAAATGATAGATGATCATTTGAAATACATTATTCTTTATTATGTCAAGCAATGTTTTTCTTCTATTACTAGTTCAATAAAATGTTTTAAAATTAAAAACAAAATGTATGCACTGAAATAATCCTTTGGTAAATCGTTTTTATCCCCCCTCACTCTCTGAATGAATTGGAATCTGGAAGCCATAGAAATAATACTGAAACTATTAATCTGTCTTTAAAATGTTTACTTACAGTTATTTCTGTAGATGGATTCAGTGGCATTCTATTATTTTTGCCACATGTTATTTTATCTATTGGATTACTTCATAAAAAGGAAAACATGACAAATTTTATAGCTCCTGCAGGTCTATTTTAACTTATTTTAAAAAAATCTCTCTACACCGTCAATACTAACAGCCAATAATATCATTCCTAAAATAGCTAGAGGATCAAGTTGGATTAATAAAAAATATAGATACCTTGGGTATTAAGAAAACTTGATAGTAATGCACTATCTGTTTATTTACTTGTCCTGACATGCTGAAAGTCTGATAAAGCAAAGTAGATTTTCCACATAATTACATTATAAAATTGCTGTTAGTGTTTGAGTAGGCAGAGCAAATTTCAAGCAATGCCACCTGATACATCTGATAAAACATTCCAGCAAGTTTAAGGGAAAAGTTGTGGATATTTAGAAGTCAAGAGTTTGTAGGATGTTTCATGAAGTTCTACTTTGTTAAATTACTGAAATAACTTGAATAAGAATTGATGCAAAATTAACACACCCTCACCATGGTTTAGACCTAAATATTTGTTTTTTAATGATATATTTTAGTATGTATTTAATAAAATGCTTTACACGAAATACAAGTTAATAACTGGTTACACCAAAATCGACTTCTATTGGTTTACAAATAGTGGTGATTCCTCATTTCACTCACTTCGTTTTGTCATTCTTTTCTAATTCTCACTTTCAAACTTGCTTTTTTTCTCTGTCACACCCGCAAACAAAGGACAAACAAACATATGTATTCCAACTTGCCTACTGTTGTGATTTTTATGAGCTGGTATCATTAGTATGTAGAGCAGAAAAGTGAATTCAAAATTCTATGCTATTGTGTTTCTTAAATATTTTGTAACGTGTGAAACTCCTTTTTTTTTTTTTTTTTGTGGTACACGGGCCTCTCACTGCTGTGGTCTCTCCCACTGCGGAGCACAGGCTCCAGACGCGCAGGCTCAGCGGCCATGGCTCACGGGCCCAGCCGCTCCGCGGCATGTGAGGTCTTCCCGGACCGGGGCATGAACCCGTGTCCCCTGCATCGGCAGGTGGACTCTCAACCACTGTGCCACCAGGGAAGCCCTATTGTATCTTTTAAATGGATTATACTCCCATTGTTTGTCTAAGAGTCCTAGGCATAATGTTCACATTAAATAAATATTTATTCACTTTAAATGGAAAAAGAAGGATATTCTTAAAAACACACAAGTAGCAAGGTAAAACTTTCAATTACACACACATGTAAATATATACACCCATATACATGTGTATATATGCACATACGTAATTTGTATAAACATATATAATACAAATATATATACGTGTGTATATATATTTGTATGTATTAATTTTAAAGTATTAATATTTAAGATTCTGAGTGAACTGGAAGAGTTATATGACTGCTGGAACTGGGTCAAGAAAATGACTCTTTAACAAGTTTAAATTAGTTAGTTACAAACAACATGTTTCAGTCAAAAATAAGGTTGGGACATTTTAGTCTATATATTATGCACTCTCTTCTGACTGTTGCATAAAGAATATAGAATACTACAAGTTAAAATGTGTACTCTATGTTTTTTGTTTGTTTGTTTGTTTTAATATTTATTTATTTATCTCTGGCTGCATTGGGTCTTCGTTACTGCGCCCGAGCTTTCTCCATTTGCAGCGAGCGGGGGCTACTCTTCGTTGCAGTGGCTCCTCTTGTTGCGGAGTACAGGCTCCAGGCGCGCGGGCTTCAGTAGTTGTGGCATGTGGGCTCTAGAGCACAGGCTCAGTAGTTGTGGCGCATGGGCTTAGTTGCTCCGCAGCATGTGGGATCTTCCCGGACCCGGGATCGAACCCGTGTCCCCTGCATTGGTAGGTGGATTCTTAACCACTGTGCCACCAGGGAAGCCCTGTACTCTATGACTAATCTTTTTTTTCTTCTAGTTAATTTATCTCATATTAAACACAATCAGATCTGTTTCTAAGGTGATGAAGAAGAAACAAAGAGTAACACTTACTTCTTCTGATCATCAGCATTATTATGGAGCTAAAATAGAACACCCACATGAATTGTAAGCATGGGTTATACAGAATGGCATATAGAACATGATTTCTGTGTGTTCACATAGTAGTAGCACTGTTAGACAATTTCTCTCCTCTCCACTTCTAGCTGTTGGCAAGTACCAGGGAAACTGTTTATTACTGTGTGAAATTAGCAATACTTCTAGTGATGATAGTCAATGTAGTAAGAGTTAGTTTTATGTAAACATGTTCCAGTTAATGTTTGTTAACAGAAGTCACAAGGGAGCCAATTCTAAGCCAGAAATGAAAATCTGAAGATTCTGTAGTCCCACAATAACTTCTTTATAATTTATAGTTTAAGGAGAAGAGAAAATGTGAGTATTCCTTATATTTAGATGTCCAGAATCTCTTTTCCACTGTTTCTTTCCTTTTTAATAATTTGATTACTAATGATCATCAGATTTGTGGTAGCAGTTTTCTGATATGGTACAAACTAGGAATGGCTCTGAATATGATTTAATTCAACTTCAACATGGATTCGTTTAAGAATTGCTAGATGTATTTATACTATCAAGGTAGAACACATCTTACAATTAATCATAATGTAGTATTTTTATTTGGACAACTCATTCACAGTATTAATATACATAGAAATCGAATATTTGTACTCTGTGATAATTCTCAGCCCATTTTCCTATGAAACTATTTTTTGAAATATAATGTTTTCTTATTAGATATATCTAAAAGCAAATAGAATGCTTTTATACCTAAGTCCCTCTCTAGGCTATATAGAGCTAATTTTTATGCAGAGTCCTGATAAGCAGTTATTATTGAAAAATTTACTAACTATCTATAGGTCTTCATGGTTAGTCCTGGAATGGATCTGGAGATTAAAATACATATAGAAAATGAAAAAAACTACTAGGTGTTTCAGTGTTTTTTCTTTTTTTCTTGCCATCTTTGGAGGTACAGATAAAAAGGCCTCAATGTTTATTAACAAGTTAATATAATTTTGACAGATTTTTAAAAATTTTTGAATATCTCTACTTTAACTTTTTTGTGTGATTATTAAAGACTTCCCAGTGAAGTATTTTATTCCCAGGTTAGGACAATATGTTAGAGAACAATGACTACAAAACTAACAAGAAAATTTTAAAAAGTGAAACAATAAAGCGAAAACATTTAATCCAAATACCATGATTTGGACAAAGATCATTAGAAACTTCCTGTCAAATAGAGAAAGATGCGACCTCATTTAAGTGCTTGTAGTTTTCCTCATTTCAAAGGATTATATTAATTTCTTGACTTTCTAGAACACTTATTCTTTGCTTAGGTAGGAAAGACTATACAAAGTTTTAGATTCTATTTGTTTAATGACTTTTTCATTCAGATATATAGAGAGAGTATAACAGACAATAAAATAGCAAGGATGGAGTTTTCTAAATATTTTTTATAGTATTTAATGGCTAATGTGTAGAGAAAATGCTTTCTTCCTAATGTGCTCTCTAGAGAGATAGCCATAGTTAGAACCATATTTGAATGCTGAGTATACTTAATTTTGTAGTGCAACTAAATTTGAGAAGGTTGGACAGTAAATTATATATCAGCTGCTTCTTTACGTGTTTGATGGTATCGAATGTGTACTATCTTAGTTTATTCTGTGTGGTCTCAGGTGGATAGCTTCCCAAACTTTTGGAAATTAAAGTAAAAAGATTTCATATGAATATATTTATGAAATTATTTCTAATAGTCTTTCAGTTATAAAATAGGCTTTCTTGGGGTGTACTGAGTCTCTACTATTATAGATATTCAAACGTAAACTTTGGTTATGATTTTTTTAGAAAAGAAATAACAGTATAAAGATCCAAAGAGTAATTAAATTTCCTTTAATTTTTTTATTTTTATTTTTTTAAATTTATTTTTATTGAAGTAAAGTTGACTTACAATTTTGTGTTAGTTTCAGGTATACATCAGTTATCCATACATATATATCTATTTTTTTCAGATTCTTTTCCCTTATAGATTATTGCAAAATTACAAAATATTGAGTACAGTTCCCTGTGCTCTACAGTAGGTCATTGTTGGTTATCTTAGAATAGATTTCCATTAAAATCAGTCCCAACACTTAGTTTTTTTTTTCACTGACTGGTTGAATAAAATTATTCAGAGTGAAATTCAATTTTCCCTAGTAAGAATGACAATCAAACTTTACAAATCCTTATTTTTATTATTCCAAATAATTAAAAAATTTTGCTGTGATAAATCATTTTCACATTTTATCTACCTGTTTCATCAGTTCAGTGAAGTTCATATCTACTTTATGATATCAAATTCATCTTTTCATACTTTGTAGCCATAATAGCATTGTATGGTCAACACCAAAGTTCTATTTTTTTTTTTTAATTTTACTTCCATCTGTTACACAGAATTTGAAGACCAAGGGGTTTGTACTTAAGCTAGTTCACAGGAATGCTTGTGTGTTCCTGATTTAATTTAATCATTTTCTTTCGGTGACCATCAAGAGCCATGTTAAATGACGTGTTATTAAAGTGAAGTGCTCTGGTATTTAGAATCCACGATGTGGGTATGGGGAGTGTTACTTGCACAGAGTAAGGACATGGACTATGACATTTAAATGCAGTGCTCTTTTCTTGTAAAGTCAGTGATAAAAAACCTAGAGAAATCTTCCAAAGTGGTCCAAAAAATCAATTTATAAGATAAGTAGCACAATTTATTTTGATTGCACTTGCAGGGAGAATGCGAATTTCAAAGCAAGCATAATTTTCCAAGGCAGTGTTAATGGATTGTCCCCTTTTGCCCAATATGATAGATGTGTTGTAATAATCAGCTAAAAAGTAAAGGGTTGAGAAAACAAAAGCACTTATAATCATTTTTTATAAGAACAAGTTTAATATGCATAGGATACAATTTTGCAAATAAAAAACATACTAAGGATGTATTTAATTAATATTATAAATAAAATTATTTGAATATGTTTGAATATATGATTTCCAAACATGTAATACTATAAAATGTGGGTTCTGTTGTATAATCAAGGGATTTGAAGCCCCTGAGAAGGCATTCTAAATGTTATTATGTTCATCTTTGGCAAAGTTGTAGAGATGCTAGTACGAGTATCAGAAATAATATATTTTGTTAAATGATTTAGCAGTGATAGAAAGTATATTGACCTGTTATTATCTTTGACCAACTCAACAGTGTTCTGCACTGTCTTCAAAGATGATGAGTTAACATAAAGTGCATATATGAATTTCTTAAGATGTTTTTATAGCAATAAAATGCACTTTTCAGAGATATGTTGTTCTAATAAGAATAGGAGATATCTTGGGTTATAAAGGATGAGGAGGGATGCAGCAAAGTAAAAAAAAAAAAAAAAGAAAAGAAAAATACAGCTTGTGTGTGAATTTCCTAATGGAAGAGAGAGGGAGAAAAATGGAAAGATAGAGACAATGATTAGAAGAATTCCCTGAATGTAAACATGTAAAAGGGAACAGATTAGCATATTTATGTTTTTAGGGGAAATAATTAGTATCAAGAATGACTATGGTTCTCATAACAACTGGAATTAGAATTAAATATTGAAAGGAAAAATGACTAATCACTTGGGAATTCCAAGTAATGCAGCTATTCAATCTCAGGCTATTTGAGTATCTTCCTTAAATAAAAAAATCACAAAATATATGAATCAGGGCCAAATTTCAATAGAGCATGGCAGAAATTCACAGGAACAAGTAACATCGAAATGAGTCTATGTCGTATTGAGGATTTTATAAATTACGTAAATAAAACAAACTTGGCTTAAGAAAAATCAAACTTACATGTAAAGTTCTGAGACATTCAGACAAATTTCGTGAGGTTAGGATTCAGTTGGATATACACAAAGCCAGAAAATATTTAGGATGCTATTATGTCTCTCTTTTCTATTCTTCATTATGGTATATTACCTTCTTTAAACTTTCTTGGCCTAAGCCAAATTATGCTTAGTATGCTTTCTGGAGATGAGACAATACAATTTCTCTCTCTAACAGTAACAGGAAAATAAATAAATGAGTGAAAAATGAGATGAACAAGCAGCTATCCCAGTTCCTATTGATGATGTCTTGTAAGAAAATAATGTGGGAAAATGTCCTATGAAAGAAAGTTTTCCCACACATATGACTTCAAAATTTGGCAATAAAACTCCGTTGACTAAAGCATTTAGAATGTAAAATAAAATAAAGTTAGATTCCAGGGAAAATGGTAGGATTCAAAATAAAGAAATAAAATCTTTTTAAGAGACATTTTTATAAAGTACTTTTCCTTTGTTAGTGTTACTTCACACTGTTTTTTTGAGTTTTATAGGAATTTTATATATGGAAAACTCATATCACTATTCTCTTCAACCTTAGTTGCAATAAGGCACCATATTTATATTCTTATTACGGAATTTTAGTCTGTAATCTTTTTGAAGTCCTATGGTATGTTATCCTTCTGGAGATTTATATGACCCTGAAATACAACCTGTAGGAAAAAAAAATCATCCTAGGTTCTCGCTTAGAACTTAGTGCCAGCTCCAAACAAAACTATGCCATTGATCAAGTTTATCTTTAGTATACATACTCCTTCCTTTTGAAACATCTTCCTTTTCTTTGGTGACAACTCCCCTTCTCATTCCTCTGACCCAAATACTTTACATTTTCTCATCTGTTAAATACAATTTACAAAAAAGGAAATCTGTGTTTTCACCGTTTTCAAGACTTTGATAAAATACCACTAGACACAGAATAAATTCGATGATTGTAGTGGTGATGATGACATTTGAAGTCTTTCCAGGTCTGATCATATTTTATATCATAATTTCCTCTACAACCCATTCAGTTAGCCACTCAACCTATTTTTTACACATTCTGTCCATTATCGAACTTAGTACTAACTTAACATTATTCTCTGGAGTGATATTCCTTCCACTTGACTTGTCAATGTGTTTTCCAGTCTTTAGTATTGAGGAAAAAAAAGCCAGTATTAAATTAGATGTTCTCTTACTCTCTCCCTCCTTCTTTTGCTTGAGTGCCAAAAGTTTTTTATTAATGATTTTGTTTTATCGTATTTGTTGTCTGTCTAGTATTTTTCTAATGGTTTCATTTATTAACTAGCTAGCAATTTGAAGGTATGGGTTATTATTTGTCCTTTATAACTTCTATATAGCATGAAATACAATATACATATTAGTTATATATATGTACCTACTAACTCTCCTTTTACTACAGGTATATTGTATCATTAAGTGTGTGTGTGTATGTGTGTATACTTACTGTATTTTTAAAGAAGCATTTAGAGTAGTGACATGTTGAAGCAGATGATATGAAACAGCAACAACAAAACCTATGTAGATTGTTGGCTTTATCTATTACCAAAATTTTATTGGTTTTATCCTCCCATTCCTATTTTATAAGGACTAAATAATTTTGAAATCAAAGTCTACCTTTTCTTGCAAAAAAACTTTAAAATGCCATTTTTCTCTCCATTCTTGTTTTCCTAGTCATTCTCTGTTTTTCACCAACATAGTAACTCCCGTGATTCCATGTTGAAAATAGATTCTGATTCACTATATTTTCTTCTCTGTGCTTTTTCTTTTCTCAGAGATCTCATACCATGTTTAAGCCTTAATAGTGACTATTGTTGAAAATTAATTATTATTTCTAAGATTGTAACTAAATATATAGATCAAAAAGATAAGACTTTCTAGAGATACTTCTGAAATAGCAGCGTGATCTCTTAATTAGGATTCAGCTTTTTGTTTTTGATTCCATGACAAGAATCTATCTTACATCAATACATCAATTTTTGGGATAAATATAATATTTATATATGAAGACAGGCAATATCTTAGTCATTTTCATAATCTGTCTTTGTTACAGTGCTGTCGTAATATGGCATTTTTTTCTTTTTTTTTTTTTTTTTTGCTGTACGCGGGCCTCTCACTGTGGTGGCCTCTCCCGTTGCGGAGCACAGGCTCCGGACGCGCAGGCTCAGTGGCCATGGCTCACGGGCCTAGCTGCTCCGCGGCATGTGGGATCTTCCCGGACCGGGGCACAAACCCGTGTCCCCTGCATCAGCAGGCGGAATCTCAACCACTGTGCCACCAGGGAAGCACTATTATGGCATTTTTTGAATGCCTTCTTTTCCTTGGGATCCTGATAGGGGTATTCACTTTCATAATTCATATATTCAAGATAATTTTATAATGTGTGCATTAGTATAGGTGTATTTTGAAAAACTTTAAAAATATATCTTAGATATTCATGATGATTTTAAGTATTGCATTTTAGCATAACTATTTTAAAATATTACATATGATTCATTTATTACATGTTGCTATTATTATCAGTTTATTAATAAAACATTTGTTCTTCAGTTCCAGGCTAAATTGTCATTTTCTCTCATATATATTCTGTCATTTTCTCAAGCATCAATTTTATTCCCTAAACACCCATTACACTTTTTATATCATCTTAGAACTTACATAGTTTATTTCTCTCTTTCACTGAATTTTATAATTCAGTAATAAAAATAATCATTGACTACTGAACTACCAAAAAACTAGTTAATACCTGCTCTTGGAAAAACTTATTTTGCAAAGATGAAAAATCATGCACATGTATTTGCTTCCCTGAAAAAACTGAAAGCCAAACCTTACAGAAAAGATTATGGTGAGGTTTTCAATTTGAGTAGGAAAGTAGACTCTAACCCAAATCATGTAGTTTGCTCCAATACAATTTTACACTCTTTGATTCTTTTCAGCTGATTTTCCAAGACAAGTGTTTGTTTTGGAGACTTAATTTTCAGGTTTGTTAATCTTTTAAGATTTATTTTGAAGCTCCATGCAGTTATGTTCTAAAATACTACCTAGCAATATTTTAATATCTGCACAGTTTTAAAATAATCCATAAATTCAAAACATTTAAGATATATTGAATTTTTCCATTTTGGTTTTTTAAAAAATGACTCACTCATCACTTAGCTTACAGTAAGCAGATAGCAAATTAATTATTAGACATAAAGATACCATCTTCCTTATTATATCTTTCTAAGCCTAAGTTACAAATTAAGAAGTTTGATCTCTACTATAAAAGGCACTAGTGTCTGATATTCTTACTTCTGAAATAAAAGACTTTAAAATATTTTACATTTATATATGTAATTGTAATTAGTATGTCACTAGCCGGATAGTATATTTTTTGTCATTTGCAAGATGATCAATGTGTCATCAATCTCAGTTCCCAGTAAAGAATATATTTAGAAGGCAGTGATGTTCACCACTATACCACCAATGCCAGTGTTAAGTAAAGAATATATTTGAAATTGAGTGATTGACATTTGTCTTCATAATAAAATTGTCATGCTATCATGACTCATAAACTCTTTTCCAAAATATATGGAACTGCCTGAGTTCAAAATAGATACCTCAACCACTTACCTTGATGACACAAAATTGTTTGTTTATTATTAGTGAGGAAGAAACACAAAATATAAAGAATTTCTTCCCAAGATACCACAATGGTTTAAAACTCCAGTCTAGTATTCTGTCTTTTGTTATGAATTTGACAGAAAAAAAACCATGTAAAAGCAAGACTTATACATGCCCCACAATATCTGACATTTGTTTTTAGGAGAAAAGTTGCACACATACACACACAGGCATATATGAATAGTATGTATGTAAAGGTTATCTCTCTATATATAGATAACCTTTTTGTTTTTACACATTTGTCAGATATCTATGGACTTCCTTTCTTTCCTAGAAACTGATTTTAGCCTTAAACCACAAGAGAAGATAAAGATATAATCATATTCTGAACGTCTAATGAACATGCTATTTCCCTTTTATGTCATGTAAAATATTTTCAAATTAATATCTCTAATCTTATAAAATGATTTTTTCTCTCAATTCAATGTTTAATTCAACTCTCATATTTTTTCTGTGAAACCAAATTTATGCAAATCAATAATAATTCATTTGGCAAACTATTGAGTATACTTTCTAATGGAATTCCAAATTCTTTGGAGAAAGAAAAGGCTTGTGCAACAATTATGTCCAAGCTTGTGGTCAAATAAATTTCACTTATTTATTTTTTTAATTCTAATTTCTTAAAGAATCTGGGTTACCTCCCATTTACTTAAAATATAATTCTCTATTGGTTTAGAGAAAGATCTTAGAAGAGTGATTGAATATATTTATAATGGCTAAGATATAGATATTACATTTTTCATAAAGAGTAAGCCCCAATTTAAAAGTGATTTTAAACCCAAAATGTGGTAACCCCAATCATGATGTGGTGGAGGTTGCTTGTGAGAGCCAATGGTTAAATTTCAGTAATTTTTGTAATTTGGTTGTTAAACACAGCTATTACTAAAAATTAAATTGTATAAAGCTACAATTAAAACTTATGAACAAAGCTCATAATTATTTAATTTTTACCATTACTTCCTAATTATCTTACTGATTTATCTTTTGCCTATGCTCTTGATCTTATATCTATTGTATGTATAGAGTAGAAATTTTACATCATGATGTATTGCTGCACATCTCTTCCCAAATTCATGTGCAGTGAAAGCTCCCTTGGTAGCTTGGAATCTGGCATGGTTGCAGGGTTTACACCATGCAAATGGATGAACATTACAAATTAGGGCTTGATTTATTGTTCTGCTGATTGCCTAGAGTTAGGAAAATAATGGAGAACATTTTGATGTAGATTAAAGTCTATCATATAGGTAGCCCTTATGTTATAAATAGAACCAAAAAATTGAGGAAATATTGCACCTCACTCTTTTTGTTTTTTTAATTGGGGTATAGCTGTTTTACAATGTTTGTTAGTTTCTACTGTACAGTGAAGTGGAGTTCCCTTTGCTATACAGCAGGCTCTCATTAATTATCTATTTTATACGTATTAGTGTATATATGTCAATTCCAATCTCCCAGTTCATCCCACCACCACCCCTTTCTCCCCTTGGTGTCCATACGTTTGTTCTCTACATCTGTGTCTCTGTTTCTGCCTTGCAAACTGGTTCGTCTGTATCATTTTTCTAGATTCCACATCTATACGTTAATACACGATATTTGTTTTTCTCTTTCGCACATCACTCTTAAAACAATCAGATTTAGCAAAGAATTCACTCATGTCATTGAGAATTGAAGTTCTGGCATAGATCTTCATTGTTTCATGTTGGCTTACCTATTAATGTACATGAAGATCTCAAACAATATTCATATTGGAACTATGCTTATGAATCACTGACTTGAGTGATTCCTTCCCCTTTCATTAGTAATCAAACATTATTCAGAATCTGATTTTGTGAAATTGTCATAAGTGCCAGAATGATAAAAATTTGTAGTAGATTTTGTGAGAAATAGCCAGTCACACTGAATTTAAAGGAGTATATTTTTTAAGTGTATGTAGTTTTGTTAAATTGCTGTTTATTAAATTATGTAAAGGAATAACCAAAATAGTAAAACTAACCCTCAAGTGGTATTGTGAATTTTACTAGCACATATAGGTACACACACACACACACAATGCACACTGCATCCCATACATACTTTCCTTTTGAAGAGCGATTAGTAAACATTTTCCAGGATATGACTGCCCAACATCATAGTTTAGGCATTCACCACCTCTCACTGGAGCTCTGCGATAATCTTTCACATCATTTACCTACTTTCCACCGTACCACTACTCCCTGCTTTTTGTGAGCTTTACAGTCTAGTAGTCAGGACAGACATATTTCTCCTACATAGCCTACGAGGTTCAGTGACTTCATGACTTTTATCTTCATAATTCCTTTGTTTAAAATGCTTTTTCTTCTTTTTGGACTAGTGAAATTCATCCATCATGGTCTGGCTGAGGTGCTTCACGTACATAGTAAATGTTCCATTATTTATCCCTTGGTTTCATATTATTTTTGCTTTGTTTTAATTTATGTAAATTTGTTTATTCAAATGTTAAGTGGATTGTTACTCCCTTCTGCACATATTTACTCAAGTCTGATATGTGTCAGGCATTGCTTTAGGTGGTAGGGTGGGATCGGGTCATTTTAAAAGGCAGAAATTTCTGACCTCACAGTGTCTATTGATGAGGCATCATCTAGACTAGTGATGAGATGTGTAAAGCCTTTGATCATTGTGAACATTTGTCTTAGTGAGCCTGCTGCTGTAACAAAATACCAGAGACGAAGTGGCTTATACAACAGCAGACATTTATTTGTCACAGTTCTGGCCACCTTCTAGCTGTATCCTCACATGACAGCGAGAGGAAGCTCTGGTGTCTTTTTCTCTTTTTATAAGAGCACTAATCCCAAAATAGGGGCTTCCCTGCTATGATCTTATCTAAACCTAGTTACTTCCCAAACACCACAGGTGCTAATGTACCATCGTGTTGGAAGTTGGCTCTTCAATATATGACTTGGAGGGGGACACCAAAATTCAGTCCACAGCAGCATTTAAACTTTAGTCATGATGATGATGATGATTCAAAACTGAATAATTTTTCCCTAAACTTAGCTTCTTTATGATTTTATTCATTTACATGCCTTAAGATGAAGTTTCTTTGTAAATTCTTCATTGTCCTTCCCTTGCTTGGGGCTCCCATATGTTTGTGATTCATTACCTAAGGATAGATTGAATATTAAAAGAGGAAAAATCAAATGTATGTTTTTGTACGTTTTAAGGTTACAGTTCGTGGATTTACATGTTTAAGAATTCAGTTTATAGAGCTAATGTTGGTATTTTGTTAAAGAATAAACAGTGGTTTGTATGAATTTTGGAAATATAAATAAGCAATTTAGAAACTGTAAATTGAAAATATATATTGCCAATTTAGATTTTTGAAGTCCCAAAGTCAATTTAGTAGTTTGTTCTAAGACATGACAGAGTGCTGATTGCTATCATTTCCTCTGAGTAGTGTTCAAGGCAACTTTAACTGGGAAAAATATTTCCATTTCTATCCAATAGCATGTTTCTGAAAGCTTTTGATCATAAATATATATTCTTAATTCTTTTATATAATATTTAATATGTTTCCATTTACAATAAACCAGACATGATCATTGCTTAAAGATATTTAATAGAATTGATTTGTTTTTCAGTATTTCAAAACAGGCATATCTGATTTTATTGCACTTCACTTTAATTGCATTTTTTTTACAAGTTGAAGTTTTGTGGTAACCCTGCATTGAACAGGGTTCAATTTTTCCAACAGCATTTGCTCCCTTTCTGTCTCTGTGTCACATTTTGGTAATTCTCACAATATTTCAAGCTTTTTCATTATTGTTATATTTGTTATGATGATCTGTGATCAGTAATCTTTGATGTTACTATTATAACTTGCTGAAGGCTCAGATTATGGTTAGCAGTTTTTAGCAATAAAGTGTTTTTGTTTAAGGTATATACATTGGTTTTTTGGCACAATGCTATTACAATAGACTACAGTATAATGTAACATTTATATGCACTGGGAACAAAAAAATTTCTGTGACCATTTTATTGCAATATTTGCTTTACTGCAGTGGTTTGGAACTGAACTCTCATTACCTCCAAAATATGCCTATATAGCTACAGCTGCATATCTATTCATAAGTCATGGGTTCATTATCACATAATATATATGTGTGTGTACATATATATTTACTTCATTTATTTCACATATACTTATGCAGGAAATTTCATAACATTCTAGATGAAGAAAAATCAAGATCATCGAAATTTTGAAAGCCTATTTCAGTGTAGTTCCACATCTCTTGCTTCATCTCAAGACACACTATATATAAAATTACAATTTGGTGATGAGCTTTATTAAAGAGAACAGATGGTTTCTATGAATAATAAGATCACAATAATTTTTCATAAATGACTCTAGCCAGAGTTCATGTGAACTGACATGAATTATGGTACAGCTCAGAAGATTTAATTTGGCATGTGACATAGAGTAGAACAAAACCTAGCTTACAGTTGAAGAAAAAAGTAAATATTTGAATCAATTATTAGGTCTTGAGATTTAAAATTATGGGTTATGGAAAAATAGTAATAGAAATATTTATAGCATCTTTGATTTAAAAAGCTTTGATTTTGAAAAATAACCTAAAATATCAAAATTTAGATATTTATCTTTCTGGGCCATTTATTACAACTATTCACTAATTATATATATATATGTGTGTGTGTGTGCATATATATGCACACATATGCATATATATAAACATATATATATGCCTATACATATATATTAAATTAGTGCATATATATTTATAGCACATATGCACATATATAGTATACATAAACATGCTATGTAAGGATTTTAAATATTTCAAAATCTAATATGTTCTTAAGAACATTGATGATTTAAAATAAGGTCATTTTTCAGGTTAAGCATTATTGAATAAGTAGAATAAGTAAGAAGACCAGTGTTGTGATAAGATCTATCAAGAAGTTTCAGTACGTAAAACTCCTGCCTATTATAGTAAAGGGGATAAAACAATACCTGTTCCTTAGTCACTTATTAAGTAAATGTATTTTTTGGCTATTTTAGCATCACCATTTTTGTGTTATTGCCACGATCATTATGTGTCATTGCCAAAATCAACTTCTTTCCATGTGATATCCACATTAACCATATTTTGGGATTGCAGAATAAATAAATATAAACTGTTAAATATTATCATTTTACTATTATTGTTCTTCTACTTGAGTTCTCATGATAGAGTAAAAAGGACAGTTTGTCTCAACATTTTGTAAACCTAATTTAGATAAAGGTAAGCAATATATAGAGGTTAAGAACTTGTTGTATAAGAAAAACCTCTTGTTGTTGTTTAATTTCTAATTAGTGTATAAGAACATTTAAAACCTTGACTGATAAGCACTCTTCTAACTTATTTACAAGTATGTTCTTTGTATTCTTGTAATGCATAGGTATTCTTGTAATTTAATGTGATTTATTTTGTCCTAGTGCTTTAAATATTTTTAAAGAAAATGTATTATTTTATGAATCTAAACATGTCACATCAAATGAATTTTTTAAATACCGTATGGTCAGAATACTTTGGAAAATTATACATTTTCAGAATTTGGAAGGATCTTAGAAAATTTCTATAAATTTTCTTTTCAGTGCCCAATGGAAAGGCCTGGAGAGTAGTCGTTAGGAGTGCAGGATCCAGAGTCAGACTTGCTAGATAGGAATCTTGTCTCGACACCTAATAGTCAACTACACCTAACATGTGAACCTAAGTCAAGTAACTTAACTTCTCTAAATGTCAGTTTTCTCAGTAACCACCTTACATAATCCTTAATACAAACAAGGGGAGCCCAGGTTGATAAATCTATGGATCCTGGGTTTGTTCAGTATACGTAATCCTTTAGCCAAGAATGTCTTGCTAAGGACATTTCAGATAAGATCTCTTCCTTTTAGAAATTTTTATTGGTATATTTACATGGAGATCCATTTGCCGATGAGATTACATCCGGTATAACAATAGTAATAATAAAAGGAACCTAGGTTCATGTTTCACTTGATATTTACCAGTTGTGTGACCTTGGAAGAGAAAGTCCTCTTACCTTTGTTCAGCCCCAGTTTCCTCAACTGTGAAAGGACATAATAGTGACTACTCTGATTATCTCATAACATTTGACATTCATCAAATGATATTTTGTTGATTTTTTAAGATTTTTTTATTAATTAATTTTTATTGTAGTATAGTTGCTTTACAATGTTGTGTTAGCTTCTACTGCACAGCAAAAGGAATCAGCCATACATATATCTCCTGCCTTTTGGATTTCCCTCCCATTTAGGACACCACAGTGCATTAAGTAGAGTTCCCTGCACTATACAGTATGTTCCCATCAGTTGTATATTTTATACATAGTATAAATAGTGTATGTGTGTCAATCACAATCTCTCAATTCCTCCCACTCCCCCCCACCTTGGTATCCATACATTTGTTCTCTACCTCTGTGTCTCTATTTCTTCTTTGAAAATAAGGTCATCTATACCAGTTTTCTCGATTCCACATATATGCGTTAATATATGATAATTGTTTTTCTCTTTCTGACTTACTTAACTCTGTTTGACACTCTCTAAGTCCATCCACGCCTCTACAAATGACCCAATTTCGTTCCTTTTTATGGCTAATATTCCATTGTATATACGTACCACATCTTCTTCATCCATTCCTCTGTTGATGGACATTTTGAAATATAATTGACATGTAACATCATATTAGTTTCAGGTATACAGTGTAATTATTTGATGTTAAAGGTTCTTATCGGGCTTCCCTGGTGGCGCAGTGGTTGAGAGTCCGCCTGCCGATGCAGGAGACACGGGTTCATGCCTTGGTCCGGGAAGATCCCACGTGCCGCAGAGCGGCTAGGCCTGTGAGCCATGGCCGCTGAGCCTGCGCGTCCGGAGCCTGTGCTCTGCAACGGGAGAGGCCGCAACAGTGAGAGGCCCGCGTACCGAAAAAAAAAAAAAAAAAAAAGTTCTCATCACAAGAAAACAAAATTATAACTTTCTCTGGTGATGCATATTAATTAAACTTATTGTGGTGATCATTTTGCAATATATCACAAACTTTTAAAAATTACTCATTCCCAGTAAATGCAAACTTCAGAAAATAAACACCTTAGATTTGGTCTGTTTAAGACGGTGTCTGTAAATGTGTTTCATTGTTTTTCAGTTTGGTGTTAGGGCTTCTCTTTCTGTGTTAAAATTCAAACATTAGATTGAGGCCTTTTCTTGCAAAACATCTTTAATCTTTTTGAGATTTTGTTCCTATGTTCAATTATAAATAAAGCTGAATTTGAGCTTCCTAATAGAGGCTACACCTACATTTAAAAATAACTAACACTTTAGCTCGCTTTAAAATTCAGCATATTTTCAATTATTTAGCATAATTATATGTATCTCAATTACTTTTTAAGAATGTTTTGTAGCTAAGAATGTTCCTTATTATAGATAACTGTAATTCAAAACTTGACCAAAAACTTGTTTATTGAATGTACATAGCTACTTGGGGGAAGGCCCATCTAAAATCATGTCTTTGTCAACTCTATTTTATCATGTATTGTTCCAAGATAAAAAGAAGAGGTCAGTGTCTTCCTTGCTCACATTGCCATTTTGGATGATTATTTTGCTACCCAAAAGATTATCTGAATATTTGAGAGATATAGTCTCCAGTTCTGCCATTTTTTAAGAACATCTGATTATTTGAGAGATATATTATCCAGTTCTGCTATTTTGTTAAAGGTTATAACAGATATTTTTCTTCCAGTTGTATTGACATATAACTAACATACAGCACTGTATAAGTTTAAGGTATACAGCATACATTTATCATGAAATGATAATCACAGTAACTTCAGTGAATGTCCATCATCTCATAGAGATACCAAATTAAAGAAATAGAAAAAAATTTTTTCTTGTGATAAGAACTCTTAGGATTTAGTCTCTTAACAACTTTCATATATAGCATACATCAGTGTTAATTATATTTATTATGTTGTACATTATGTCCCTAGTACTTATTTATCTTATAACTGTAAGTTTGTACCTTTTTTGTTTTTGCGGTATGCAGGCCTCTCACTGTTGTGGCCTCTCCCGTTGCGGAGCACAGGCTCCGGACGTGTAGGCTCAGCGGCCATGGCTCATGGGCCCAGCCACTCTATGGCATGTGGGATCTCCCCGGACTGGGGCACGAACCCGTGTCCCCTGCATCGGCAGGCGGACTCTCAACCACTGCACCACCAGGGAAGCCCAGTTTGTACCTTCTGACTGCCTTCATCCAATTCCTCCTCTCCCTCTACTCCACCTCTGATAACAAATCTTACCTCTTTTTTTATGAGTTTGTTTGCTTTTGAAGTATAATTGACCTATAATACTATGTTAGTTCCTGTTACACAACATAGAGATTCAATATTTCTATACATTTCAAAATGATCACCAGGATAGCAATATGTCACCATACAATGATGTTACAAAGTTATTGACTATATTCCCCACATTGTACATATCATACCTGTGACTCATTTATTTTGTAACTGGAAATTGGTACCTCTTAACCTCCCTCACCTACTTCTTTCCTCCTCCAACCCCCTCCCTTCTGGCAACCACCTATTTGTTCTCTGTACCTATAACTCTATTTCTTAGTCATCATTATTGATTTGGGGTTTTTTGTTTGTTTTTTATATATTCCACATACAGGTGAAATCATACAGTATTTGTCTTTCTCTGTCTGACTTATTTCACTTAGTATAATACCCTCTAGATCTATGCATGTTGTTGCAATTGGAAGATTTCATTCTTTTTTATGGCCAATATTCCATTGTATATTCCATTCCGGTTCTGCCATTTCTGTCCCTACATTTTGCAATCATTTATGGACTTCACATGAGTCTTGTAATTTATTAACAATTTTGGAACCAGTCTTAGAGTCTTCTTCACCATAATTTCTGCCAGGTTTTGGAATGACTTCAATATTCATATGATGAACGAGGCAGTATTGTGTCTCTCAGTTTCATTTCTGAAATGATTAGTTTGTGCTGACACAGGTAGCTCAGCTCTTTCCATCAGAATAATTCTAACTTTCTTTATACTTTGAACAACAGTACCACAGTCTGGAATTTAGAATACAGCTATATTCCACAAGAAGCTTTATATGCCAGTGTCTTCTAGCAGAGAGTTCAGAAATAACTCAGTATTCAGAAATAAATATTATGCTTTATTTCCTTTGCTGGTGCCTCATGAGATAGAACCAGAGAAATTGTCAGTTATATAATTCAGGATTTTTTTTTTTTTGTCTGAAAAATAGAAGTGGTGTTCAAGGAAGCATTTGCTGGTCAGGCATGAAATATTCTCTCACAGCCTTCAGAAAAGGAGAGTGGTTTTGGTTAGATCTTTGGTATGTCATGTGGATCAGCATCATTCCTGATGACCTGTTCTACTTAAGTATTAAAGAAGTATTTATTGAGCTCTTCTTATTTTCCAGGTCCTGTTTGAGTTGTGAATGAAAGAGAAAAGACCCTAGCTCTAAAAGAACATACATATAAGTTGGGTTAGGAAAAACATAAACAAACCAATGATAAAGAGTAACATTCACAGAGGGATCACAATATAAAACAGGGATTTTGGAGGACGAGTTAAAGGAGGGACAATTTGGATAGGATGATCGGGGGGAAATAAAGCTGTTAGAAATAAGGACTTTTGAGAAGAGATTAATGATTTAAAAAATCCATACATTTCAGGACTTGGAGAGAAGATTTGAAGTAGAGGGAAATTCAAAACAATACCTTTAGGCAGACGTAAATTTCAATTATATGAGAAACAGAGATGTAACTAATGTGGCTGGAGTTTAATAAATGATGAAGAGAGTCATGTGAAGGCTGATAGTCCAGACAGAAGATAACTGAGGCCTGGATCAGGGTAGTAGAAGGAAAGTTAGTGAGAAGAGTTCAGAGAAGGGTAGAGAGATTAAGCAGCTTTAGCTGGATGGTGGCACCTCTAGACTTGAGAAAACGAGGAAAAGAGGTTTGAGGTGGTTAATCAAGATGTCTGTTTTGCACTGTTATAGACTGAACTGTGTCCCTGCCAAATTCATATGTTAAAGTCCTAACACCCAGTACCTTAAACTATGACAGTATTTAAGGAAATGGCCTTGAAAGAGGTAAAGATAAAATAAGGCCCTTGTGGTGGGGCCTTAATCCAATGGTGTCCTTATAGAGAAAGATAGCAGGGATGCATGTACACAGAGAAGAGCCCATGTGAGGACACAGCAAGAAGGTTGCTCACTGCAAGCCAAGCAGAGAGGACTTAGGAGAAACCAACCCTGCCAGCACCTTGATCTTGGACTTAGTTTCTGGAACTGTGAGAAAATAAATTTCTGTTGTTAAGTTACCCAGTCTCTAGCATTTTGTTATGGCAGCCCTGGGAGAATAATACATGCTGTTTGCATTTGAGATGCACAGTAGAAAACCAATGCAGATGCCAAGTAAACTATTGGAGTGAGAAGATGCTAGGGTTCAAAATTCAAATTTTAAAGACATAAGCATTTCAATAAATAAGCAAAATTATCTAGATACTGTCTATTGATCTCAGTACCATTCCTGTGGATGGAAAGGCAAATTCTATTACTCATATTTCAGCTGAGCTAAGAGATAATCTATGAAAAGCTTTTTGGTTCTGTTTATTGTTTCTGCAATGCCATTGTAGGGGAAACAACACTATTATAGAGTTCTAGAATTGACAAAAAGATATATAGTCCAGTTTTAAAATTTGTCTCCAATAATACATAGGTGGAAGCCTGCCAATTACAAAGGATCAGTCTAAGAATGCTAATTTCTTATAAAGGTTAGGTAAAATCAGACACAAAAAAATTAGACATTACTCTTTGTAGAGATTGTTTTCAAGAATGGCTTTCTACTCTAAATCCAGACAGTAGACTTGAAACAACACTAAAAAAGTATATCCTGAAAGAGTTTCTCTGATGCCCCATTTGGTCTTTGAAACATTGATCAAAAGAGACTGAAGGTATGGCTGGCAAAGTTGAACGACAAAGTGGAGGCCTTCAAACCTGCACAACACTAAGAAAATATTATGAAATCTGAGAAGTTTTAAATAAGACAGTGGCCCTCATGCTATGAGATAAAAGTGGTTTAACTGAGTAAAGGTAAGGACTATTTATCTGATTGGGAAAATGTTATTATTTCCAAAAAAGATAGTAAGATACTTGTTTAGTATCTCTCTTAATTTCTAATGATCATGTAGACCTGAAGAGATAGGCTCCTAATATACTGAGGAGACCATTTTGTGCCTGGTTTCTTTCACCCATTCTCCTGACTATGTTGGAAATTACTGAGTTGAAAATTTTAAGAAAAGCTCATGCCTTATCCTGGTGTTGAATTTAGAAATTACTGTCATTTCTAAGACAGAAAATAAAAGGTTCTTTAAGGCAATGATTTATGTCTACTTAGCACCTACGCCTCTTACCTTTGTTTCCCCAGGAAAGCATAAACTTTGCTCAGCTTGTGCCTCAGGGAACCCCCAGCTCACCTCAGATGAGGCCTGCTTGGCCCAAGGGGAAGTCAATTCCCCTTACTTGTATTTGCTTTAGAAAATGGACATGTGACCCATATCTTGCCAATAGTTCATGAGAAAAGTTTGTTGAGGGTCTTCTGGAAAAAAACTTGCTGCATGAAGAGAAGGTGTCTGTTTTTTGGGGGGGGATACATTCAAATCTATATATGATGCCTAGAATGCTTTACACAGACTATAAAATAGAGAATGACACTGCAAGGAAATGAAAATAATCTGTGTCTTTGGTGGCATCATGAATCCACTGAATCAAGCAGATTTGAAACTTGCCCTACCTTGGGACTTACTGTTATATAAGAATATACTTATTTCATAAACCATTTTAGGTCAGGATTTCTGTAACTTAATGGTGAAACCATCCTATCTGATACACGAGGAGAGCTAACATTATTGATCGACGATTAAGAGAACTCAAAGGCATGCTGCTTTTCTGGTAGAAATATTAAAAATAAACTTCAATACTTCTATTTTTGCTCATAGGCCTGAAGCCATCTCCTGCATGTGAATGAAACAGAGCTGCAACAAATTTTGATGTATTGGCTGAATCTCTGGATACTACTTAAGACTCTTAAGACATAGGATTGAGTTAGGAAGCAAACTCTCTTCCCAAGAGAATAGATAATACTTGGAATGAATTTTGTTTATGGGATGGAGCAGAAAACTTGAACTTGAGGATAAACAGACATAGGTAGGAGTGAAAGAAACTTTCATTGGAAGTTCCCACTGGGAGCTGGCATGCATTGATAATCCGTTCTTTAAAAATGTTCAGCGAAGGGCTTCCCTGGTGGTGCAGTGGTTGAGAGTCCACCTGCCGATGAAGGGGGCACGGGTTCGTGCCCTGGTCCGGGAAGATCCCATATGCCATGGAGCGGCTGGACCCGTGAGCCGTGGCCGCTGAGCCTGCACGTCCGGAGCCTGTGCTCCACAACTGGAGAGGCCACAACAGTGAGAGGCCCTCATATGGCAAAAAAATAAAAAATGTTCATTGAAAAGTTCAGGTTAGTTAGAGATTTCACCTTTGTTTCTCCAGCATTGGAACTTTTTTTCTTAGTTATTTATATTTTGTATGGAGTCTGAATGTGTTATTTTGTGGAGGCTAAAGAGTCAAGATGGCAAGGGGAAAGGGCACCTCCTATACCTTAAACTCTCCCAGAATCCTAGAGGGATAGGATTTTTCCCACAAGGAGAATTAAGGCCAGCTTGCCAGGCTGATTAGTGATATCAGAAGAAAGAGACTCAAAATCCTAGAAAAATTTCTGAGAGGGACGTATACAAGAAAAGAAAGAAAAGGGCTCAGTAAATTTCTTGTCTTTATAATAATCAGAAAATAATTCCTACGTAGCAGACAGTAATACTTGCCAGAATATTTAGAAACATGACAGCGCTAGTCTCAGTGTTCACTTATGCAATGTTAAGATAAATTTTCCAATTTTATTTTAATTCTAGTTTTGAACTGGAAAGAAATGAATACAAGAAGTAGTAGTGTGTGATACTGAGTGAAAGTTTTTTTTACTCCTTTTTCCTATTCCTTGATGTTGCTGTTAAACTATGAAACTCAAGAATTCTTTTAAATGGATATAATTCTTCTTAAATGAATTATGTTATCTTAAAGAATAATGCCTGAGTCGGTTTGTTTTGTGAAATTGGAGAATATTAGGTAATAAGACATGTTTCAGGAGAATAATCAAGAACATAAAGGAAATCCTATATCACAGATACCCAAAATACACCCTTACTCTAAAGAGAGAACTGGAATTAGTTTGTCCCTGTCAAAAGTGAGAGATAACTCTGGTAGTGGAAAATGTTGAAAAGTGAAATCACATCACCTAAGAAACAACAAGCAGATGAAGTTAAATAAAAAAGAAAAGATCTTTAGATAAAGATAGAAGTTAGGTCTTAAGGGAGAGAGAAATGATTTGGTGGTTGGATGATATTAAAATCTTAATGTCATTTCGGTAAGCATTCTCATCTTGTACTTTTTAAATTTAGTTTTTATTTTATATTGGAGTAAAATTGATTTACAATGTTGTGTTAGTTTCAGGTGTACAGCAAAGTGATTCAGTTGTACACATACATATATCCATTCTTTTTCAGATTCTTTTCCCATATAGGTTATTATAGAATACTGAGTAGAGTTTCCTGTGCTATAAAGTAGGTCCTTGTTGATTATTTATTTTATATATAATAGTGTGTATAGGTTAATCCCAAACTCCTAATTTATCTTCCCCTCCACCACCACTTTCCCCCTTTGGTAACTGTAAGCTTGTTTTCAAAGTCTGTGAGTCTGTTTCTGTTTTGTATATAAGTTCATCTGTACCATTTTTTTTAGATGCCACATATAAGTAATATCATATGATATTTGTCTTTCTCTTTCTGACTTACTTCACTGAGTGTGATAATCTCTGGGTCCATCCATGTTGCTGCAAATGGCATTATTTCATTCTTTTTTATGGCTGAGTAATATTCCATTGTATATATGTACCACATCTTCTTTATCCATTCCTCTGTTGATGGACATTTTGGTTGCTTCCATGTCTTGGCTATTGTAAATGCAATGAACATTGGGGTGCATGTATCTTTTGAAATTATGGTTTTCTCCAGATGTATGCCCAGGAGTGGGATTGCTGGATCATATGGTAGTTGTACTTTTAGTTTTTTAAGGAACCTCGATACTGTTCTCCATAGTGGTTGTACCAATTTACATTCGCACTAACAGCGTAGGAGGGTTCCCTTTCTCCACACCCTCTCCAGCAACTTATTGTTTGTAGACTTTTTGATGATGACCATTCTGACTGGTGTGAGGTGATATCTTATTGTAGTTTTGATTTGCATTTCTCTAATAATTAGGGATGTTGAGCCTCTTTTCATGTGCTTTTTGGTCATCTGCATGTTTTGTTTGGAGAAATGTCTGTTTAGATCTTCTGCCCATATTTTGACTGGGTTGTTTATTTTTTTGATATAGAGCTGCATGAGCTGTTTATATATTTTGGAAATTAACCCCTTGTCAGTTGCTTCATTTGCTAATATTTTTTTCCCATTCTGTGGGTTGTCTTTTCATTTTGTTTATGGTTTTCTTTGCTGTGCAAGAGCTTTTAAGTTTAATTAGGTCTCATTTGTTTATTTTTGTTTTTATTTTCATTACTCTAGGAGCTGGATCCACAAAGATACTGCTGTGATTTATGTCAGAGTGTTCTGCCTATGTTTGCTTCTAAGAGTTTTATAGTATCTGGCCTTACATTTATGTCTTTAATCCATTTTGATTTTCATATTGTACTTTGTTTAGAGTTAGCTGCAAGTAGCTGTCTTTCCAATGTTAAACAAGTCAAGATAAATTGTTTCCTGTTTTTCTGACTTGAAAGAAGTTTGAAGAAGTGGATACATCAAAGTTGTATCACTGTCAGGTTGGTTACCTCCAGTGATTTGGGTAGAATGTAGATGCCCAGTGTGTTGGGTCAAACTTTTAATTTTCCATATGAGGAAACCTAGGCTCAGAAAACTTAACAGATATGAAGGCAGCTAGTTGGTGGAGGAGCCAAGACTAAATATCGGACTCCCCACCTTGTGAATACCTTTCCTTTTATGATTGTTTTAATCAAGTTTTCACATAAAAACATGGTCAGAAATATGATAGACTGGTATCAGCTTTTATTGCCACATAGCCCGGGCATCAGAATAATAGTTTTTGACATGATAAATTGCAATATACATTTCACTTCTATCAGGACTTTTAAGTTTGTGATCTTAATTCCCATTTTTAACTTAAAAGGCCACAAACTTGCTGAACATGTATCTTTATGTATCTTTACTGTTTTTCCATAGGTTTTCCATGGAGCAGCAGTATACATCAAATAATTTTCTTTAAGGGTGCCAAACAAGGACACTTTATTGGTTTCCTAGAGCTGCTATAACAAATTGTCACCAACTGGGTGGCTTGAAACAACAGAAATTTATTTTCTCACTGCTTTGGAGGTTAGAAGTCCAGAATCAAGATATCAACAGGGTTGGTTCCTTCTTGGTGCCTTGGGGGAGAATTTGTTCCATGCCTCTCTCCTAGCTTCTGTCGGTTACTCACAATCCTCAGAACTTCTTGACTTACGGATGAACCTCTCCAATCCCTGACTCTGTTTCACATGGCATTCTCCTCTCTGTATGCTTGTATCTCTTCTCTTGTAAGAACACCAGACATATTGGATTAGAATCCACTAATCAAGTATGACCTCATCTGAAATTGATAACATCCACAAAGACCCTATTTCTAAATAAGATTATCTTCACAAATACTGGGAGTTAATCTCAACATATCTTTTTGGGGAACATAGTTTACCCCATAACAGATACCAATATAGTTACTCTGACCCATGTTAGACCTTTCAGAATTAAATATTTCTTCCTTATATCATTGAATGTTTTACACAATATCTTCATCCACCTAAATACTGATCACAAATAACTCTATTGCTTGATTAGCCAAAATCAGCTGATACCTTGTTGAGCGTAATATCACAAAGGGACAGTGTGGACAGGTGTTCCTGGAGAGAGAAGGGAGATATTAAAATGGAGAAGAATCTAAGACAACTTACAATATTATGATTTGGGCATTGCGGCCAGCTCAAAACCTTAAAAGTTTGTTTTGTCTTCTCTGAAGGACATTTTACGAAAGGATATTTATTTACCTCATATTTCTTAACCAAGACTAGATCTGTTGCATATATGCAAGCAGCTTTGTGATAGAAAATATAATCAGTACATTACACTAGAAACTAAACTTTTTCCCCAGTTCTAGTATTAGCATCTTGAGGAATTATAGGAAAAGAAAAGGTCTATCAAATGGAAAGCTGCCAAAAACAGTTGCAAAGGAAATTATAATGTTTTTATGAATTTGATTACTTAACCTATCTAGAAAAGCATGTTTGTAAAATAAAGAGAATCCATGATTCAAAGATGTTTTTAAATAATAAATACTGATAAGTTTTCAAAGCTGAATTTTAAAGTTCAGCTTTGAGATACTTATTTTAGGAACTATTTTCAAAGTCATAGTAAAGAGACTATTGCATTCACAGGAGTCACAGAATCCTAAGGGGACTTCAGAATGTAAGGTGATATTTAAGTAGAGAAAAATAGCATCCCTGAGATACACTAAATCTGACATCTAGAAATCTGCATTCAAATAGGGGATTAAAGTGGCCCTGCTGAGTGGACTGGATGGGCATACTGATAACAAAAAAGTGTATGTTGAGGCAAGATAATTTTTTGTCCTTTCAGCTTGTTAGAGATTAATGACTACAGGCATTTGTTTGGAATCTTTTATTCTTACTTCTTTTATTGTGAACTCTTGACTAGAATTGCTTATGTTAATGAATCTATTTCACAATATGAAAATATAGTAGCTCAAGAAAAATAAATGATTTTATCCATTCATTTCCAATTATGAAGATGAAAAATATAGTTACATATATATAAATTGTGTTGTTAATTTGTATTGTAGGAAGTATCCATTTATATTTAAAATAATATAAATATAAGTATGTTATATAAAATATTGTATAATGGAAAAACTTTGTGCGGGCTTTTTTTTTTTTTTACATCTTTATTGGAGTATAATTGCTTTACAATGGTGTGTTAGTTTCTGCTTTATAACAAAGTGAATCAGTTGTACATATACATATGTTCCCATATCTCTTCCCTCTTGCGTCTCCCTCCCTCCTACCCTCCCTATCCCACCCTTCCAGGCAGTCACAAAGCACTGAACTGATCTCCCTGTGCTATGCGGCTGCTTCCCACTAGCTATCTACCTTACGTTTGGTAGTGTATATATGTCCGTGCCTCTCTCTCGCTTTGTCACAACTTACCCTTCCCCCTCACCATAATCTCAAGTCCATTCTCTAGTAGGTCTGTGTCTTTATTCCTGTCTTACCCCTAGGTTCTTTCCTACTTTATTCTACTACTATGTTGGGTTTTATTTATTTATATTGAACCATTTTGCATATCTCATCTTTAATTCTGTATGTAGGATGCTTTGCTTTTCGTCAAAGGATTCTTTTTAAAAAAAAATAACAAAGAAGGACTATAGTTCTATATTGCACGGTATAAGTGCAGACATTACTAGTATTTTCATAGGTAGTCACAAATATACTAAATATTTTGGAGTGCCCAGGTAGAAAAAAAACACATTTGAAAATTTTCTAATACATTATATCAAGAAGTCTGGGGTGGGGAGAGAAAAAAGAACTCTTGAAAACATGCTTAATTAATATTTCTGGGAAATATAGTTTTATTTCACCTTTTAAACTAGAAAATGTTCTTTCCTACAGAGATTTTAGATAAGTAAGATAGTTCATTTTGGGGGCTAGAACTGTTTCAGTACAGAAGTACAAATACATATATCTTAAAAAGCTTGCGTGCTGATGCAAGGCCCCTCTCCCAGCACACTGAAGTGCATTTGTATGCATACAGTCATACCCTGTGCTGGGTAGGTATTGCCTCACCTCTGAATGGTTCAGTGTTCATCCAGCAGCCATATGTTTAGTCCATCAATGTTAGATGAAAAAATGTAAAATGGTTACTAGTGAGTCACAAGAGAGGTGTGGCAAGAGCATGTGGGAAAATAGAATCTTATACAGAGAAGAGCATGTAGCTCCTGAGCTTCAGAGAGAATTCTAAAATGATCCTTGGAGATGTCAGTGCTGGGCTTCAGCTCTATCTGACAATGGCTGGTGACCTGATAAGGAAGATCTATCAGAGCTAATTAGGAGAAGGGACTTCAGAGCTTCCTGGAAAATATTCTCCTAAGGAATTCATACATGGTCAAGTAACAAAGTGTTGTTCCCTGACAGAGGGTTTGGGTGATTGGGAATGCAGCATTCTGGATGTCTCACAAGGATTTTTCTTCCTGCCTAGCACCTTGTGGTTTTCCCATCCAGCACATCTGAGACGTGTGGAGGGATTTTTAAAAAGCTATATGTGGAACCACAGTAGCTTTTTTTCCAAAAAGCTTTGTGTTTTGGTACTAATGTGGTAAATTACAACACAAAATGATAGAAGGATATAATTGATTGACTTCTGTAGGAAACATACCGTACCTTTAACACCTTCTACATATTAAATGCTTCCTAGACTATGGCACTCAGCTCCAGAAAGTTTCCAACAGATCAGGGTGCCTGTGATCCTGGTGAAAGTGCCAGGGTCCCATTAAAAGAAAAAAAAAAAGTACCAATGGAAGCAGAAATGTGCCTACAGGGAGCAGAAATGCTATACAGGCATGTTATCTGTAGTACATGATAGTGCCCAACAGAAGAGTGCATCAATAAACAAAGGGAAAATTGTAGATGCCTTAGGGAAACTGAACCTGAAGGTTCTCATTAATGAACTCATGTGGGACATCTTCAAACTACATAGGAGGGACCTTTGTGGAGGCTAGTATCCATCCTGAGTAGGAGCAAGAATCAGAGGAAAGTGGAAGAAATAAAGATGAATAAGTGATAGTTGATTGATAAGTGATAGATAGATGGTTGATGGATAGATAAAGACAGATAAACTTAGTCTGGCTATTTTGGTAAGGCTAGTAAGAAAGAAAAGGAAATAAATCTGTATTGGCCAGTTGATATGCTCTTCTATGGTGCTGAGAAATTTTAAATACAAGTGTTTTTTTGAACTACAAAAATAGTTTTGTCATGCCTCTGGAATACATTGGTGGTGATATTTTTGATGTCCACTTATATGGCATATGTAAAGAAATGTACTTTTAAAACTTAAAAGAATTGACAAAACTGTCTTCTGTGTCCATCTCCACTTTGTAAAATTAATATAGGCATCCTGAGCTCCCCACAGAGCCACAAGAGATGGAGGTTAAGACATTGAAAAAGGATGGGGAAATATTAATCCCAGGACCAGGCATGCTCTAGTCTCTGGTACCATGCTTTTCCTAGAGGATGCTTTCATATTGTTGGTATGCTTGTGCCTGCTTGAGTGAGTGAGATAAGAAAGGATCTGGGGAGGAAGAATCAGGTGTCCAGGCTGTGAGTTGCCATAGAATTTCAGCTTGAGGTAATCATGTTGGAGTAGTTTTGCCCAAGATCTGGGGTTAAGGAAAGAGAGTGAGATCTCTGCCAACATCCAAGGTACATTGAAGAAATTTGCCCCAAATCACTCAGGAAGTGTCAGATCCTAGAACTGGAAGTAAGACTTTTCTCTATTTCCATATTTTAGGTATTGAATTTACATGTGAATACTTCCATGTAAACTACAAATTTGGTTAAACAAACAAACAAAAACCTGTCTGAATCAAGTCCTCTAATAAATCCCTTGTCTCTGGGTAAAACCGAATGTTTACAACATAGACCTCAGCTAACTTTCTACCATTGTTTGAAAATAAGGCACAAGTTTCTGAGTTATTTATTGATCACCTCCAGGTGTTGGAACATCCAGTGCCATTTGACTAGAATGAATTTCCCACCTTGAACTCCTTGAAAAGTCTTATATTTTTAGGACTCTGCTCAAAATATCTGCCTATTTGGAAAATTTACTTGGGATCTTCAGTAATACTTAAGTGCTTCCTTTTATGTGTTCCTAGGCACCTTCTGTATTCTACCTTTATCATAGCTTTCATTAGTTTTGATAGAGGTTGGACACTTTTTTCTACCTTTATCATAGTTTGCATTAGTTTTGATAGAGGTTTAGCACTTTTTTTCTTTACTTGAAACAAAATATCATATAAAAATAGAAGATAATCTGCTATGGGTGTAGTGTACAAAATAAAGTCAACACAAATGACAAACAGTACACCCAAGCCCAAAGAAAATACTTTGTACTTGCAATAAAAATTTGGTGAATGAATATTAATAAATATAAAATATTGACATCCGTGGGATTTTATTTTTCTGATTTCCAGTTTTTGAGGAATTTTTAAAAAATTACCCAACTCTATTGATTTGGATAAGAAGTAATCTGTTGTGCTTAGTAAATATTTATTTAATTAAAATTAATCTACTGTAGTGCTGGGAGTAAAACTTTGGGAAGGAGAGTAGATATTTAAAATAGATTCATTCTAAAACTTGGGAATATAGTCAAATTATAACATTCTTTGACAGTGAGATCAAAAGTATAAAAATAGATGTCTTGAGACGTTCTACATACAAGCAGCATTAATTTCCCTGGAGCTGAAATATTGTACAAACTCCTCATCTACTTTTATTCTGACAAAATGCTTGTAAAACAATGTTGTTGCTAATTGAATTCTGCAGGCACTTAGAAATTAGGAAGGAGATCTTGGCATGCCAACACAATTATTCCACTATGTTTTGTTTTTTTTTTAACATTTTATTTTATATTGGAGTATAGTTGATTAACAATGTGGTAGTTTCAGGTGTACCACAAAGTGATTCAGTTATACATATATAAGTATCTATTCTTTTTCAAATTCTTTTCCCATTCAGGATTTTACATAATATTGAGCACAATTCCCTGTGCTATACAGTAGGTACTTGTTGGTTATCCGTTTTAAATATAGCGGTATGTACATGTCAATCCCAAACTCCCTAACTATCCCTCCCCACCACCTTTCCCCCCAGTAACCATAAGTTCGTTCTCTAAGTCTGTGAGTCTGTTTGTGTTTTGTAAATAAGTTCATTTGTATCATTTCTTTTTCAGATTCCACATATAAATGATATCATATAATATTTCTCTTTCTCTGTGTTTTTAATTACAAATAAATAAGTTGATATTATGATTAAGATATAACTTTCTATAAATCTGTTTAAAACTTATATGTAATATAAATCATATGGAATGTGGCCATTAATAAATAATCCGATAAATTTGATTGTCTGACAATAAAACTTTAGTATCTCTCATTAAGAAGAAAACCTCCTCTGATACCTAGAATGAACAGCTGGATACTCTCTTTTCTTTTGAGCCCAAATCACAAAAATAGTAATCACATATTAGACATCAAAGGGATGAATGTAATTATGTATCAGATATGTACATGTGAAGCTCTGGACTATACTAATGTACATGACTTTTATATACTCATACTTCGGTTTGGATAAAACTTCTTGTGCTGGGAAATAGGCAAGATTATATTCTAATATTTTTAAGTTTCACTTTATCAAAATGCATTTTATAGGTAGTGGAGAATTTAAGACATGCAATAAAACCGAACGGAGAAGAGTTCCTTTCAAGAGCAAACCTCTGTTAGATATTTTATAGCTTATTATGGTTGAAATTGGCAAATCACCTATGAATTTAAGCTTTCATTTGAAATCTGATATTAAGGAATGATTCTAGGTCATATTTGAAAGTTTAATTCTCTGTATGTAGTCAGTGATTCTTGTCATTCTGTTCAAACTCCCTGGACTAATGTTAAACTTGATAATATCCTAAAAAGTTGGTTATTACATGGTTTTCTGATGACTTACACACTTGTCACCAAAGTACACAACAACGAGTAGATTATACATATTCTATAACATATAATTATACATATTTTATATGTGTCTGTATGTATATATAATCTTTATAACTAATACTATTTATTAAATGTTAGATGTTAGATTTGGTTTGAAAGTCACATTTTATCTTTTTTATTTTCTTCATAAATAGAGTATATGTTTCATTCATTAAGAAACAATTGCTGTATGTACTGAACTAAAACTTTTGAAGTTTACTGTTTCATGAAAATTTGATACTTTGAAACTAGCTTGGAAAAATAAGTTATAAAAAATAAACTTCAGAGCATGAAACTAATTTTTTTATTTAAAAATCAGAAGACTTCTGTTGCTCAAATAAATGCATCAAAAATTTACAATAATTATTCTTTTTTTTCTCGATCTTAGAATCTCAGAATAAAATATTGAGCTCTATTCTTTAACTAACATTTCTCTCACTAGAGGACACCAAGTTAAACCAGAATTTCGAGAACCAACAAACTTGTGTGTTTGGCACAGTAAGCCAAAATTATTTTTACATAATGTAGGAGGAAAGTGGGAAAAACTTTCCAGTTTAATTTTCTTAGATTATCTAATTTTAGATTAGATATCTAATTTTCATTAGCATTAGGATTAATTACTCTCTGTGAAATTTTTGAATGCAATAAATTTGTTTTCTAGAACCAGGCCATTTTTAAACGATATAAACAATCTAGTTTTTAGATTTTTAAAGAGTAACCACAATGATAATTATAGCTGATACTTACTATGTAATTATTAAGTACAAGACACTATATGTATTAACTCACTTAATTTTCACTGCAACACTTTGACCTAGGTTAGTACTCTTAACCTTTAAAGGTGAAAAAGTTAACATGTGGAGTAGTATCTTGCACAATAGCACACAGCTAATGTGTGGAATCCTCAGTATTCAAATGGAACCAGTCCTGTTCAAGAGTTGACTATGGCATCTTCAAAGGTCAATGAGAAAAAGTTTCAAATACCAATAAACACAAAAATGAACTTCTTAAAGAAATGCCACTTCTAACTTCTCTACATTTTCTACAATGAGCTATTTTTGTACAATATTTACCAAAGCCAATAATCTTTGTTCCCAAGAAACATACATAAAGAATATCAACTTTTATTTCAATAAAGTTAGTGCTCCTCAATTGTTTTTTGAAGGGGACAGGTAGTAAATCATAAATTTTTTTAAAAAGTTTCTGTTTTTTATCTCCTTTTCCATCATAGACACAAGTCTTGAATCCTTAGGTCATCTATAGCTCACTAGATAAAAATATGTGCGCCTGGCACTTAGAGTTGAATAAAGTACTGCTGGATAAGCAGAAAATAAAAATGTAAAATAAGATTGGAATAGAAACTTGAAGTGTTATATGAAAGTAAAGGGGAAAAGAAAGAAAGCATAATGAAGAACAAACAATGAAAATTAAGAAATAAAACAGATAAAGGAAGAAACCTGTATTCTGGACACTCTTGTCCAAGGTCTGATGTCACGTCGTTAAAGGAAGCAGGATATTTTCTGTTCATAAACAAGAAGATGTGGTGTTGTTTTGGAAATTTACAGTCAAGTGGATAAAAACAAAGCAAAATGTCTCTGATTAGTTGGCATAGATTGATCAATCAATTGATCAACAAATTCAGGTAAAGTAAAGCATATAATTTAAGTAAAAATGGTATAAAAGTAGTGTTTTAATAAATTTTATTAAATTTCCTCTTAGAAATCACCAACAACCTTCTGAAATACTGTACTTAAAATGTCACTTCTATCAAGAACTCAATTGACCTGCAAAAGGTTATAAATACCATTGTTTTGGCTAAATGCAAATTTATAAATGCCGCATCTTTCCTGATAATTCCTTCTTCTTCAAAGTTCTCCTAATTTCATTAAAAATTAAAATTAAAAATAGCATAGCACTTATAATGAATAACTTACATCCTTGTAACTTATAATGCTATTTTCTGCCTTATCTGACTACTCTGCTATTTATTTTAAAAGAGAATTTCAAGTTCAAATTCACTTTTGAATCATGCCACATGTATGATTTGCTTACAAACTCTTAGGTTACTGTTTCCTTAAATCAAGTGAAAGAATCTTGATGTCAGATTACACGTCATTTTCCAAGGTTTCTGGCATCTAGGGACATAAAAGACACTAAAATATATGTTAATTGTATGATTTGTATCTCTACAAGTTTGACTGCAATAAAATCTACCAAAAGGGCTTATCAATAATCCTGTTGTAAACTTGTGTTCTTACCTGAGAAGAGTAAAAATAGATAAAAGACAAATTCTTTTCTCAAAGAGGTTATCTTGAAGGACAAAAGAGAATATTTCCTATAGTAAATTAGTAGTGTCTGGTGAATTCTCTCCTAATTCCAGTTAATACACCTGAAAAGTTTCATTGAAATATTTAGAAATTCAGCAATGCTATACAGAGAAATTTAAATATAAAAGTGTGAATGATGAGATTTTGATTAAGAGGAACTGAATGAAAAATTCATTCCTGGATGATCCTTTGAGAAAATAAAATTTTAAGAGTAACTACAAATAATATAGAAAAATAACTGCTATTGATTATTAAATTCTGTTAGGGATACTCCACCCCCTACCCCAAAACATCAATTGTTATTACACCTACAAGTGAAGAAAATTCCCTGCATTTTACAGAGCTGTAGTTAGAGAAGGTTAACATAAGCTTGGTAGGAAAATCTACAAATGTGAACTCTTCTATGAACTGTAAGTAGTTTAAATTCCAAAATTTTTATCATGGCTTGTAAGAATCCAACTGTCCAGCTTCAAATTTTTAAATACTTTTGTCTATTCCTAGGCACTAGCCCTTTTCTGGTTCTTCACATAACAAGGTCATTCTTGATCTTGGCCTTAATCTTGTCTGCTATGTTGACCTGTAATGTTGATCTGCTGATGTCTCCATAGTCTATTCTCTCTCAACAAGGGCTGTACAGAGTTACTGTTACTGAATAACACTCAAAGGGAATTATATACCCATATCTTTATCCACGAGAGGGTGGTCACCGCTCATCTATGCCTCCTCCAGTTATCACTTTGGAGTGGGATTCTTGGCTTTTCCTCTTTACCATCACTGGATAATATTTCTGCAAGTTTCCAGAGCTTTTACAATCAGTTTGGAGTATAAGGGAAGTCTCTGATTTAGGTATTAGGAAATTCAGTTCAATCTAAACTTCAGTCTCACAGCTTATACAAGTTTTTCCCCTTATCCCTGGCTCAGGACTGGTATTTTACAGCAGGAATGGGATGAGAAGATGTCTATTTCCTGCTTCTCCTGAAGGGAGACTGTAATCTGGCATTGTTGCCCTCTGTGTGATAGGTAACCAAATATTGGTTATTTATCACGGGAACAATTAAATGCTGGCTAAGGATTGTAAAAAAAATTAACTTTTAGAAAAAAAAGATATTGTCACAAACAAAATCAAAATAACTCCTCTCCTATAATGAAATATCTGAGATGGAAGGTCTCTCCATATGTATAAATTTACTGGTCTAATTTGATACAACAATAATGTTAATTAAAACAGTATAAACGTTGTACACCTTAAACTTGCACAATGTTGTATGTCAATTATTTATCAGTAAATATGGCCAAAAAAACCCTCAGTATAATATGAGGACATGATTCATATTGATCTTGTCATATTGACTTTGGGTTCCAGCTCTACTTGGTGGGCCAAAAATTTCTAAGCCTAGTGGAGAGTAAGAGACCACAGCATAGGCTGAGTAACTTGGAATACTAATATCTGACCAAGACAGCCATGTTGGAAGGACAGAAGTGATCTCAATGATGAAGAGACAAGGCAGTATTGGAAAAGCATATGGAATAGGCAGGGTGCATCTGAAAGAGTTGAAAAGGCAGCAGCAACAGGGAACTATTGTGTTTTATCAGTTTAGATACCCTAAGAATGTATTTGTTCTTGAACAGAATTTTGAGGTTAGAAACCATAGGTAATAGGAGGTAGTATTATGCAGTTATGCAAAGCTTCCTAAAATGTGCATTTGAAATTTAGTGGTCTGTAGGTTTGCAAGGCCTGAGGAAAATCACATTTTAGGAATAATTTCTGTATGCTACATCTCCCACTCCTTCGTTTCTTGTTGTTCTAACTTTAAAAATAATGCCTGCTCAGTATTAAAATAAGTATAGAACAGAAAAGCATAAAAACAGGAAAGGTCATCTGCAACCTGTTTACCCAGATACAAAGTTTGGGAATAATTTTACTAATTTACTTTTCAATACACTTTAAATATATTGCAATCATAACATATAAGAAATTGTGTATGCTTTTCTACTAAGCTTTATATTATAAGAATCACATATATACACTACCAAATGTGGGAAGCTGCTGCATAGCACAAGGAGATCAACTTGATGCTTTGTGATGACATAGAGGGATGGGATAGGGAGGGTGGGAGGGAGGCTCAAGAGGGGGGTATATGGGAATATATGTATACATATAGCTGATTCACTTTGTTGTACAGCAGAAACTAACACAACATTGTAAAGCCTTTATACTCCAATAAAGATGTTAAAAAAAAAGTATCTACATTACTAAATGTGTTTTCTGATATTCATAGCCATAAAATGCCCTTTCTTGGAGTAATGCTTATAAAGATTTTCCTTTCCCTGTGCATATTATTTGTGTTATTTCCAATTTCCATAAGTAAATAAGACTATGAAGGATAATTTAGTTAAAACTTTCATACTTCTCGGACTATTTCTGTGAGATAATTTCTTAGAAGTAGCATTTCTGAGTCAACAAAATAAACTTTTAGGGTTGGGATAAATTTGAGCAATTTTTAAAATCAAAACTCTGCCAACGTATTCTTCCATCTGGAGGGTAAAATAGTAGACTTTTTTGTTTTGAACCTATATCTACCGGCCTTTCCTATATAGACTTCTATGATTTTAAACAACTTTATATTAGTTTACTATGAAGGAAGGTGACATCTTTGAAAGTGGTTTTGAATTTGCTCACATTTATCAGGCGTTTGAATTTCTTCCTTATTGAATTATGTATGTGTATATTTGTCCATTTATTACTTAGACTTGTATATTTAATTACTGATTATATATGTTTTTTAAATATCAATATTAAGAATATTCTTTTGTTATATAATTAATAATTTTCTTTTAAAAATAAAAGCCCATTTGAACACTACCCCCTTTTTAGAGGCATGTACTAGTAACTGATCCATGTGTAATCTTTTTAAAATTACAAATATTAATACATAGCCATGGAAATTTTATATTTTATGTATTTCTTAACATAAATGCCTTACAATTTGCATAATGCTGCAATTTCTTCTATCATTCACAAGTATATTTTGAAGATCTATCTGTGTTGACTGAGTAGTTTTAGTTTTTTAACTTTCAACTGCTATATTTATCATATGACTATGCCACATTTTTTCCTTTCCCCAATTTTACCATTTAAAAATAAAGCTAGAGAAGCTCCAGTGGCGCAGTCGGTTAGCGTGCGGTACTTATATAAAAATAATGCTAGAACAAATTTCAACATATATGTCTACATTTAGATTCCTACTAGCATATATAAATATATACCTTTTATAGTGCAACTTTGTCAATAATTAATTTTTAATTCTGTAAAACTTTTGGGCAAAAACATCTCCTTTTGCTACATGGTGAAAAACAATTCAGACCTTCATATTGCCTGTTATCAGACCCTCTCCTGTTAGAAAGTAAACATGGAAAGTTAAATTATTTTTCTTCAGGAAGCTGATATGATTTGGATATAAAGTAACTTTAGTTTCTGATATTCTGAGTTAAGCATCCGAAAAAAATGATATTTATGCCAGTATGTCTGAGAAATCTATCAAGTTAGTGATTAGATGGATGTTACTGATATTTTCCTTTCTGATTCTCAGATTTTTGTGTTTTGTTTTTACTCTCCCTCCTTTTATTGATATATGCTATTTAAAATGTATTTCTTCCATTAATTAATTTACAAAGCTAAACCCTGATCTGGTCTGTGATTTATTCTGTTTCTTCATGCAAGAAAAGCAAGTTAGTGACACAAGAATTTTACCTGTCCATAGACATGCATGCATTTTTTATTGTTGCTTTTCATTTCTGTTTTGGCATTCAGTCATTTTCCTTTAAATTTCAATGCCTTTTGTAAGAACTTCTTTCTCACAGTCCTCTTGACTCCCTGTTGTCTTGTGCTTGAGTCTGTTAATTCACATTGTTAATTCACATTAACTGTTTGTTTTCTGTGAGTAGGTGAATATTTAGCCCTTTTATTAAGTTGACTTTTCCTCTCCATGAAGTACTCCATTACCAGCTCATCCTCTATTTTCCCTTCCTCAAGTAACCAATACTAAGAGTTTGCATCTCTTCCTTAGCCTCTTGGGGGTGAGGATGGATGGAAAAGGATAAGGCAGTACACTAATTAACTAGAGCCCAATGAGTTCAGCTGGAAAAGTTTTCTATCCCATCTTCCTAGCCAAGCTTTACCCAGAATTCATTCCAAAATTGTTTCTCTCCTTTGGATATCACTGTTGATCAGTTTCTATTAATCACAAGTTTTGGGTTGTCTGTGATTTCACCTGTGCTCCCACCACCATTATTCCATTTCTCTCTATTTAACTGAATCTGAATCTCCTTCTACTTTATTGTTTGCTCATCAGGAAAAATACACTTCAGTGTTTTTTTCTTTGGTTTTTATTAATAATGTCCAAATATTAACTATTTCCTAACAATTCAACAATGGCTGTTTCATAAATGAAAAAAATAGAACATCTTTTCTCAACATTTCTCATTCTCACTTCATATCAACTGTTCTATTGGTGGAGTACTACCTCATTTCTACATTATAAATGTTCGTGCCACTGTCCTGTAACCCTGTTACTCACAAAAGTCAGAATGTTATCACTTTCTGTCCCAAAAATGGCAAAAGAGGCTACCATACTTAATGTCATTTAAAAATTTTAAAACTGAAAAATTAGAAAACATTAAAAGGCTCTCAGACTTCAAATGACATCTCTGAAATTTGCCTTGTGTGCTATCATTTAAGTGTTAAGGCATGAGGCACAAAGAGTTCTGATTTTTTTTTCCTGTTCTAACAAAGGCACATCCAGAAATAGATAAGGATAAACAAAATAGTACTAGAGAAGAATCTTGAAATTTTCTGATGAATGGTAGAGACCTTCCTTTGATATCAAAATAAAGAGATTCTGAATAACTTAACTCTAGAGAGCAAGAAAATCAAAGCTGGAGTCTTTTGATCAGTTCCCAAGACATGAACTGTAATTCTGTTGGGCATTAAACAATAGCTTATGGAAAGTTGACACATTTTTACATTGTTCACATTATAAGAATGGCAAAGGCTCTCTTAATTATGAATTTATTATTAATTTACATGATTTAATGTTTTTGAACTTGTGGGTCTTATAAATGAATGACATAATCAGACTGCTTAATTTTTCTCTAGGAAATGTATTGTTTCTTCTTATCTTAAACCGTATTACCTTTCTCTCCTGTCCAGTTGTCCAGAAAAACATATCAAGAAATTATAATACAGATTATTCTTGATTACAATCAGTTTTCTCAACGTTGTCTCAGAACCCGATATGTCTGTCATCAATCATTATTTTATTCTTATTAAATCATCTTTAATCTTTCCCTTTTCTGTTTGTATTATAAAATACAATGCCTTTAAAACAACTCTGAAAAACCTAGCTATATTAAAATGACAGCAAAATCTCAACACACAGCCCATAGGACTCAATGAATTTCACATGAAGTGAATCTCTCCATGATAGATAACATAGTGTTTGTCCCTCCTCCTGAGGCCCTTGGGTTTGTTACAAGGGGCTTGGGTGTCTACTATATCAATGTAATTGCCATATTGTAGCATTTCAGGTTTATTTCTGTGGAACACTTGTCAGTGAGGACTGCCTTCATTTTCTGTTTTTCTCTGCTATTCAAAATTCAACACTAAGCCCAGAACAGAACAGACATTTTCTTCTGCTGTTAATAGATGATATATAATGAAGAACAATCTCTGTTCTTTATTTTTTATTTTATGTTATTTTTTTTTTCCTAACTGGAATCCTATCTTTGGAGAATGAATTCTGGTGGGACAGTAAAAATCTATAATAGACACAAAGAAAAAATGTTGAAGGTTTATGTTTTTCATAGGAGGTACAATATCTGCTGCTCTGTTTTTCAAGAGCAGGAGCTCATCTACTCTCAGGGAGATAATGGTGCTATAGCAATAATATTTTTGTTACTTAATTTGTGTGTGTGTGTGTTTGATTCTTTATTCCTTCTGACTACTTCAGATTGCTTATTGTGTGCCCCATGGTCATGCACCAGTGCTTGTCAGGGCTCCGATTTCTTGACAAACCAGCTGAGCCAGCACTACAGCTAAGAGTGAACACTGTCTCCGTCAAGTACTTCTATACATTACTTTTGACTATTCGCTGCTGATTCTTTGTAGGAAGAAGCATGAGTTACCTCCTTCTCTTGGGTATGAATGGATCTAATTCCTTTGGGAAAATTTTGTCTAGATAATTCTAACATTTCGCTCCTAACTTTTCATCAACCATGAAAGTACCTTTAGTCCTCACTAATCTCCATACTTTTAATAATTATTATTCTTCATAGAGATATAATTCACTTACCTAGAATTAACTCTTTTAAGCTGTACAATTCAGCATTTTTTTAAAAAATGTAGTACGTTCACAAGGTTTATCTATGCTTTGCTGCCTTTATATCAACTCTCTTTCCCATTGTTGTTCTCTTTATCAAAACATGTCATTCTGCCTTCCGGAACTCACATTCTCAGCTATAAAACTCTCCCACAACCTGAACATTTCTGTATACTTTGCCTCAATCTCATTGCACTAATTGAAATCTGGCTGTCTGCTAAGAGTATTACTCTTCTTATAGCCTCCTCGTTATCTTGTATCCCACCTACATTAGTACTAGGAAACAGGGATGATAGCCAATTCACTCCTGAATATAGTTTCAAGATCATCACCTTCACGTTAAAATCATCTGTTCCTTTGAGCATTATGCCATCTGGGTGTGCCTATTCCTCCAACTACTCAATTTTAATCACCATTCTCTCAGTTACTGAAGAGTGTAGTACCTAACATGAATGAGTCCGCTGTACTCTAAATCCAGCCATTATTCTCGTTGACTACCACATTCAAATGGACTCTATACCCCATGTTATACAACACAATGCAGATTCTTGTTTCCCAACGTTAAGTAAACCCTCAGTGCTTTCTCCTAAATGTTTCATTTTCATAATTTCCTCTCTTCTCTACAAATCCTATTGCAAACTTAGTCAAACACCTCATCACTTATTCATGTAGAGTTCTTGTTTCAGAACTTCAAGAGAAAATAATAATAAAAAATTTTTAACTTCCTAATACCACATTTAGAACAAGGCTCTGTCTTAATATAAGCCTTTGTTTCCTCCCTTTCCCACTTGATTTGTGGTATGGATCCATTTCCTTATCCCAACTCTCTCATACGTTTTCAGTTTGTCCAGTTCTCTGTATTGACATATTACCATATATTTAAGTGATCATATGTATGAAAACTTAAAAAACAAAAATCTTAGAAGCGTAAACATAAAAAGTTTGCCTCAAATTCATACGCTACTCCACCAATTAGTTTACCTGTTTTTCCCACTTCATAGCCAAATTTCTTTGCGGATGTTGTCTACTTTTGCTCTATTTTAAAAACTCTCAGTCATTCCCAAACTATAGAAATCTGTTTTATTTCCACCGTGTAATTTATTCATACCTTCGAATAAAGCATTATGCTTTGTCTTAGTTGTAGCTGCTATAATAAATAAAATATCATAAACTGAGTGGCTTAAACACAAACATTTCTCAGGTTTCGAGGCTAGAAGTCAGGTTCTTAGTGAAGTTTACAGATGACTGTCTCTTCATATTCTCACATGATTAGGAGAGAGGGAGAAAAAGAGGGAGAGAGGAAGAGAGGGAGAGAGGAAGTTCTCTGTGTCTCAGGACAGTAATGCCATCATGAAAGCTCTATCCTGAGCTAATCACTTCTCGAATGCCCCATCTCCAGATACCATCACATTGGGAATTAGGGTTTCAGCATATGAATCCGGTGACACATTCAGTTCATAGCATGCTTTATTCCAAAATATGTTTTTGTTACTAAATGCAGTGAAAAATTTGAGAACATTACAGTTTTTATTTACTGTATTTTTGAGTAGCATCTGAATTATCAATTTTTCCCTTTACTTGAAGCACTCTTCCATGGCCTATTCTGTTTTTCTTCCTGTTTTCTATGGCATGCCATTTCAAGGCTTAAATGTTTTTCCTTTAGCCATTTATTCATATTTGTGCTTCTTTTGTATACCAGCTAGAATTCTATTGTGAGATATTAAAAATTCATATCAAATTAACTCAATCACTAGGGTGAAGATATTGGGTCACATAACTAAAAAGACAAATAGTAGGGCTGTTTAGGGTGAAGCTTTAGAAAGTTCAAATAATACCATCAAGCACCCTGATTATTTTTTTTCTTCTGTGCCTTCATTTTTCACTCTTTTCTATCATGGTGCCAGTTTTCTTTTTGGGCTCCACGTTGGGCACCCTTACTCCAGCATCCTCAGAAAATCTGCCTGAATCATACATTGCTATGGCAGTTGTACACCTCACAGTCATACTACACCATCCAGGGGAAGAAAATCTATTCCTGCTTATATGAAAAAAAGGTCTCTTTCCCAGAAGCCTCACAAATACCTTCTCATGTCTCACTCTTCATGAGGGGTAGTGATCATTGTATACAAGGAAAAGAAATACTCGGATTGGTTTAGCCAGAGAAAGCCCACCTCTGGAGCTTTAGATACAGCTAAACCCATGCAAAGCAGGTTGAAGGTTGAAGCATTTTTCCAGAATGCAATTATAATAATATTTTATCTAGCAAAGGGCAAATACATATTTGGAGGTTTATAAAATGTTAACATGCATCTACTAAAATGAGATTTCATTTTCAAAACTCTTGTTTATGCTATGAATCCCTCATAGATAATAGCATCCATTCCCAAATTTCACTGATCATCTCTGTGCAGCTTATGCCCAAATCTTATATCGCCCACCTCAATTATTTTTACTGAGCTCCAGAAGCCAATATCTACTGGACATATTTACCAAGTATCTTCACTAAGCCATCACACTGGCATCTTATACTCAACATACTAAAATTTTATTTTCTACTCCAAAATTCCCTTGTTCTCTGAATCATGTTGGTATTGATTAGATTTGCTAGAGGAATCAAATAATTCAAATTTCAGTGATTTGCAGCAACAATGTTTATTTTCACAGTTTACGAGGGTTTCACGTTGCCTTTGGATTTTCTCTGGAGTGTAGGTCTGCTCTTGCCTGATTTTTGCTCCACTGCTGTCTCATCTGGAGCTCAGAATAAGAAGGAGCTCTCATCTGAGACATGCCAATTTTTATGTCAAAGGGGAAAATCAAAGTGGGGAGATGAACCATGCAGTCATATTTAAAGCTTCTGCTCAGACCTGACCACGTCAAATGTACTTCTTTACATATGGCCAAAACAACTTATAGGCCCAAGTCTATATTAAAAGAGAGGAAGGTATAAGTGAAAATTTTCAGGAATAATACAGTATCCCATAATATTCTGTTTGCCCAATATGGAAACATAGGAATTATTTTATCTTGTTTATTATCCATATAAAGGATAAATCACTGAGACCTCTAGACCAGCATTGTCCCATGGAACATTCTGTGATGATGATATTTATAATATGTGTTCTCCAATAGGGTAATTAACCACATGTAGGTATTAAGATTTAAAACATTGTAGTGTGATTGGGGAATTGAGTTTTTAATTTTATCTAACTTTAATTAATTTAAATTCACTAAATGGCCACATGTGGCTAGTGACTACTATATTGGACAGCATATCTCTAAACTCTATTATCTAAAAAACTCAAACTTCCAGTTTTTCCTTAATCTGCACTTTATTCTCTTCTCTTCATTTATCAATCTTTCTCAACTGGCTGGAAAAAGTTAATTTTGTTCAATTTTAGGTATTGCTACAACCAGTTTCCAGGATAGTCTCCAAATCCTAAGGAGCTTTTAGAATATTGCGTTTGGTTGGTTGATTGTCTTTTTTTTTGGCGGGAGGGTGGTTGGTATGCTAAATTCTTAAGTTATTTTCCTTGTAGTTATCTGCTAAGATAATTCATATTTCTTCTGTCACATCTTATAATTTTTAGTCTTTGCTGTAATTAAAAACCACCAATATTTTAGTGGTGAATGACAAAATTTATTTCTTACCCAAAAGCCTGTGTCTTGGCTTGCCTTACATGGGCTTAACCGGACTCAGCTGGACCTAGCATCAGGCTGCAAATCAGATCAGGTGTTCTCCATTCCAGGACCCTGGCTGGAGGAGTAATAGCTACTTGGAAAGTGTTTTTTTTTTTTTTTTTTTGTAACTGATGACATAGCACAAGGGAGACAAGAACAAGCACATTATGCCTCTTATAGCCTCTGTTTAGAACTGGGGAGTTCCACTCTGCCCACAGTCCATGTGTTAAAACAAGTCTTGGGTCTTAAGCTCAAAGTCATCTGGGGCAAGGTAACATAGGTTCACTGTTGCCTGCAGTAAACTAAAGTAAGGGCAGAATGAAAAGAAATAATTGTGAAACTTCTCAAAATTCTGTGTACAAGTGGCAATCACCTTTATGTCATAGAAAGCAAGATATCCAGCAAGTATCTTTGTTCTTTCCTTGTTATTATAGGGCATAATAATTGCTTTTATTGAAGCATAGTTAGTTGATTTACAATGTTTTATTAATTTCTGCTGTAGAGCAAAGTGATTCAGTTATATATATATATGCACTATTTTTTATATTCTTAATCTTTACAGTTTATCACAGGATGTTTACTATAGTTCCCTGTGCTATACAGTAGGACCTTGTTATCCATTCTATATAATAGTTTGCATCTGCTAACTCCAAACTCCCACTCTATCCCTCCCCCACCTCCCCTTCCCCTTGGCAACCACAAATCTGTTCTCTATGTCTGGGAGTCCATTTCTGTTTTGTAGATAAGTTCATCAGTGTCATATTTTAGATTCTACACATAGGTGATATTATATGGTATTTGTCTTTCCCTTTCAGACTTACTTTACTTAGTATGATAATGTCTAGTTCCAACCATGTTGCTGCAAATGGCATCATTTCATGCTTTTTCGTGGCTGAGTAATATTCCATCATATATATATATAACACATCTTCTTTATGCATTCATCTGTTGATGAATATTTAAGTTGTTTCCATGTCTTGGCTATTGTGAATAGTGCTGCTATGAACATAGGGGTGCATGTATCTTTTTCGATTATAGTTTTGTCTGGATATATAGGGCATACTAATTTCAATGAGGGTTCTATGACTTCATTTCCCTAGATATACCCATATCCATATATCTGATCTCTGGAGACTTCCTAGAACTCTGACCAGGAAATATGACACATTATTCTTAGACCAATACTGTTGGCCCCACTCTTTAGTTTACATAGTCCTTCCAGCCCAGGAAAGTAATGTTACTTTTTCTTTCTCTGAAACAATTTGCTTAGATTCCAAATCTAAATTCTCCCACCCACACCTTACCACTACATAGGCTTAGGTTTGGGGTACTCAAACACGAGGCAAGACTTACACATTTCTCTTCTTTGGGCTGTGTCCTCTCCCCATTTTGGGGCAATGAGAACCAGCCATCAGCTTGAAAGCATAGATAGGATACAGGAAATACCAGGAGGAAATGCAGATGGGATATTATCTTTGAAAGAGTATCACTTCACAGAAATAGTCTAGGATAACTTACACCTATACACATTTTATTTGTATCATTTTTAAACATTTAGTCTTCACTTCTAACCAGAAAGGCAGTAATTATATTAAATCAAAAGTCAGTATAGAGAATGAAATTATTACTGTCATCAGAAAATCATAATACAGTCAGAATTATTTCGAGAACTGGAAGTAAACTTTGATGTAATGTAATCAAGTAAATATGAGAGAGATAAAGTAGCATGCTTGATTTCACACATCTGGGTAAGAGCAATACTAGGGAGTCATGGTAATGACAAGGAGTTTGTCTGGGAATAGTGTAATTACTTCTTCTATTGGGGTACAGCTAAAATAAATATCATTTTTGACAAATGTTAGCTATATTCCAGATTCCTAGCATTTAGTGGCATGTTAAATGTCAAAGCATCTCTTGAGAATCATTACCTGAAAAACGCCAAAATTTAAAGTAGCTAAAATTATGCAAGTCATAATTATCCTTTGCATCAAGTCAAAGATTACTAAATACTAGATCAAATACTAAAATACAATTAAACACTAAATTTTTTATAGCAAAATCCTTTACATTATTCCCCATTCTGTGTTATTTGTGAGAGAGTTTGAAATGTATGCTTTTTATTATGCACTGTAGAATAAAAGTACAATTTTCAAATAATTTTAAAAGGAGTCATATTCTTAATAGAGCACAGTAAATAAGTTATATATTTAGGGAGAAGGAAAATTTTGTGCACTAAATTTGAGTTTTTCATTATTCCCCCTTAAAACTAATTGCTTATAGTTGGGTATAATGGATTCCACTGTCTTTTTTTATCAAAATTGTTGCCATAAGTCATTATATTAGCTTTATTTTTATTTTGTTAGTGAGGATCTCTTACATTCTTTAGTGTTTTCATTATTCATGCTTATTGCTAATTAAATCTTACTTCTCTTTTTTTTCTCTATTTACCATAAGGAAAAGAGGATGTAGTCCAGACACTGACTTCCTAGTTGCACAGAAGGAGTGCTGCGGTATCACATGTAAAGTAATGTCTTTTCTCTGATTAAGTGTGTGTAGGTGATCAAATTGCATTGATATCAAGTGTTTCTAAAGCACTGAAATATTAAATTTAAGAAAGGTAAATTAGGTGGCTAGGAAGTGTGTGTGCAGTCAGAGTTTGTTAATACTGGAAACATCATAGATTTCAGATTAAAAATCCTCCTTAAAGCAGCTTAAGAAAAGAACAGTTTTGTTGGATAATAACTCATCATATTTGTTTGGAATCATATCGTATCAAAGAAAATCTCACCTGTAAGTTCTCTGTGCTTCAAGGAACGCATTACCCAAGCAGAAGCAATGTGGCCAGACTCTAATGGATGAGACCAAAATCTACCCACAAGTATTAAAACTCGAAGTTAATTATTGTGATAGTTAACTGCTTTTCCAATACTATAAGCTATAAATTAATTATGTATGTTTTCAAATTCTTCTATTAAATTACTGGCTAGCCTGCTGGGAGAATCATTAACAAATATAAATAAATCCCTGCTTTTCCTCACCCTGGAGCACACGTTTAGAGCTGTCCATGTGAGAGTTGTCTTGACTGCAAATCAGTGCATGTAATTTGGAGCATCTATCTTTGCAACTTTCATTTAGAGACCCTGTTTTAAACCACTCTGTGTTTGTTTATCCACTGCATATGAACACGTATTGGTATGTTATCTCCCCTTCAATAACCAAACAGACTTATAGGTAGTCATCAGTTCTATCTGTCATTGAGGAAGTTTGCAAAGATCTTTGAGGTTCTCATCAGATTTCCCAAGGCAGGTATTCAGGAAACTAAAAAACCTACACTTTTAAGTAATAATCCCAAACATACCCACAAAATTGGGTTTAAAATCTGTCCCACCACATGTGCATTATGCTGGAAAGAAAAAAACAGCAAAAAAACAAAAATGTTTATACATTTTAAGAAATTCAAAGATGACCTACCTTTTTGTTAATCTACATCTTAGGCTAGCTTTCCTTCTTATAATAAATTATAATTGCTAGTTTAACATTGATTCATTGATATGACTAAAATCCAACATGTTCAAAATCATTATCTTCCTCTGACCAATTCCCTGCAACATTTTACAGTCTCTCGTTTAATGAAACCATCAATCCTCATAGTCACTCAGACAAGAAGTCTCAGGGTCATATTAAATTCTTTTTTTTTTTTTAAGAAGATTTTGGGGGTAGGAGTTTATTAGTTAATTTATTTATTTTTCCTGTGTTGGGTCTTCGTTTCTATGTGAGGGCTTTCTCTAGTTGTGGCAAGCGGGGGCCACTCACTATCGCGGCCTCTGTTGTTGCAGAGCACAGGCTCCAGACGCACAGGCTCAGTAGTTGTGGCTCACGGGCCTAGTTGCTCTGTGGCATGTGGGATCCTCCCAGACCAGGGCTCGAACCCGTGTCCCCTGCATTGGCAGGCAGATTCTCAACCACTGCGCCATTGGGAAAGCCCTAAATTCTTTCTTTTACACATTTCACATTCAGACCATTTTCAGGTCTTGTTAATTTTATATTTCATTCATTTATTTATTCTTTTCATTCATGCACTTAACACGTATTTATTGAATGTCTACAATGTGTCAGGAAATGTTGAAATGGGCATTTCTCAGGAAACAAAATAGACAGAAACCTTTGCCTTTTCATTGCTTATACTTTGGTAGGAGAGAAAGAGATATTTAAAAATCAGACCAGTAAGTAAAATGTGTGTACTGTAAGATGGTGATGTCAAGAGGGGGAAGTGGAGCAAGAGTGGAGGAAAGTGGAATAAAGAACAATTTTTTAAATATCTGATTTATTTTTAAAATTTTACTTTGGTTGTTGTATTAAGATAGACTGTGAGTAGCAGTCAGGGAGCCTGAGAAAGCAGAAATAAGGAGAAAGAAAAATGTGAAGTTTATTGTAAGAATTCAAATGAAAATCGTGACTTTGGCATAGCGGATGCACTGGATGTGGTAAGAAGTGATAAGATATTTGAAGTCTTTTTAATAACTAAGGGAAATTCCTAGTTGATGTATTCTAGTAATGAAAAAGTAAAGAAGAGTCAAAGATACATTGAGGATTTCTCAACAACTAAACTAAAAAACTAAAGATACCTTTCATTGAGATAGGGAACACTGTTATTAGAAGACATTTTGGAGGAAAGATTTGGAACTTGGTATTAGAAACATTATATTTATGATGCCTTTCAAACATCTAAGTGGAAATATTGGGTAGGCAGCTAGATTCAGCTATCTGGAAGGCAAGGGGTGGAGAGAGAGAGAGAGAGAGAGAGATTTGGGACTCAGCACATAGATGGCATTTAAAGCTTAATTACTGTGGAGAACAAATATAAATAGAAAAGATAAGCTATATGGAAACTGAATCTTGGAATACTCAAAGATTTAGAAATCAGGGAAATGAGGAAAATAATTAAAGAAGATATAGTTGGAACACCTAGTTATGTAAAAAGATAACGAAGTTAGAACTTAATTCTAACTGTGACACTTGAGGAGGTAGGAGGAAAATTCACAGTGTAATGTCTTTTTTAATTTTTTCACACACACACACACACACACACACACACACTGTATTTTATTTTTACAAGAGATAAATAAACTGACACCAAGCATTGTAAATGGATGAACACAACAAAAGCAACAATGATTGCAATTACCAAACACGAAACACACTCATACTATGTTATAATATTGATATTCAGTCCAGTAATCCTCCACTGTAACAGCTCCTTTACTTTGCAATGAAAATTGATTTGTATATTTTTTGCTTCTGAGTCCCTGTGGGATTTTTTTTTATTCAAACAGAAAGTCACAAAAATTATAATCATCCTCATCAGTTCACTCAGTCCCAGGTAATTAATTTCTTTTTTCATCTTGATCTTTTGTTAGCACTTTTAAGAATTCATCAGTTTTCTGAAAATGCTTATTAATTCAGTTTGGCAGTATAGTCAGTTACCAGAAACCTGTACTTGTCAGAATCCTTTCCATGAATTCTTTGAAGATGAAACCCTTTTAAAGGAACATTTTTGCAAAAGCATCAGAGTACACCCAGAACTGTTTGTAAATGACAAAGGACTTAAAAATGACCACGGGTTAAAGATTTGATGAAAGTTTATAATAATGCAATTGACAAGGAAATTCAGTTATTTCTGAGATATACATTTTAAAGTAATAACAAGAATTATGACTTATTATACCAGAACATATAAGATTTTTAAAAATTTCTTGTAATATCTTAAATATTTATATTAACATATTTCAATACAAATAACCCAAATAACTTTAGTGTTAGTTTTTTTGTTTGTTTGTTTTTTTATACTGCAGGTTCTTATTAGTTATCAATTTTATACACATCAGTGTATACATGTCAATCTCAATTGCCCAATTCAGCACACCACCATACCCACCCAACCACGGAATTCCCCCCTTGGTGTCCATACGTTTGTTCTCTACATCTGTGTTTCAACTTCTGCCCTGCAAACTGGTTCATCTGTACCATTTTTCTAGGTTCCACATATATGCGTTAATATACGATATTTGTTTTTCTCTTTCTGACTTACTTCACTCTGTATGACAGTCTCTAGATCCATCCACGTCTCAACAAATGACTCAATTTCATTCCTTTTTATGGCTGAATAATATTCCATTGTATATATGTACCACATCTTCTTTATCCATTCATCTGTCAATGGGCATTTAGGTTGCTTCCATGACCTGGCTATTGTAAATAGTGTTGCAATGAACATTGGGGTGCATGTGTCTTTTTGAATTATGGTTTCCTCTGGGTAGATGCCCAGTAGTGGGATTGCTGGATCATATGGTAATTCTATTTTTAGTTTTTTAAGGAACCTCTATACTGTTCTCCATAGTGGCTGTATCACTTCACATTCCCACCAACAGTGCAAGAGGGTTCCCTTTTCTCCACACCCTCTCCAGCATTTGTTGTTTGTAGATTTTCTGATGATGCCCATTCTAACTGGTGTGAGGTGATACCTCATTGTAGTTTTGATTTGCATTTCTCTAATGATTAATGATGTTGAGCAGCTTTTCATGTGTTTCTTGGCCATCTGTATGTTTTCTTTGGAGAAATGTCTACTGAGGTCTTCTGCCCATTTTTGGATTGGGTTGTTTGTTTCTTTAATATTGAGCTACATGAGCTGTTTATATATTTTGTAGATACATCCTTTGTCCATTGATTTATTTGCAAATATTTTCTCCCATTCTGAGGGGTGTCTTTTTGTCTTGTTTATGGTTTCCTTTGCTGTGCAAAAGCTTTGAAGTTTCATTAGGTCCCATTTGTTTATTTTTCTTTTTATTTCCATTACTCTAGGAGGTGAATCAAAAAAGATCTTGCTGTGATTTATGTCAAAGAATGTTCTTCCTATGTTTTCCTCTAAGAGTTTTATAGTGTCTGGTCTTACATTTAGGTCTCAAATCCATTTGGAGTTTATTTTTGTGTATGGTGTTAGGGAGTGTTCTAATTTCATTCTTTTACATGTAGCTGTCCAGTTTTCCAGGCACCACTTATTAAAGAGACTCTCTTTTCTCCATTGTATATCTTTGCCTCCTTTGTCATAGATTAGTTGACCATATGTGCGTGGGTTTATCTCTGGGCTTCTATCTTGTTCCATTGATCTATGTTTCTATTTTTGTGCCAGTACCATTTTGTCTTGATTACTGTAGCTTTGTAGTATAGTCTGAAGTCAGGGAGCCTGATTCCTCCAGCTCCATTTTTTTCACTCAAAACTGCCTTGGCTATTCGGGGTCTTTTGTGTCTCCATACAAATTTTAAGATGATTTGTTCTAGTTCCATAAAATATGCCATTGGTCATTTGATAGAGATTGCATTGAATCTGTAGATTGCTTTGGGTACTATAGTTATTTTCACAATATTGATTCTTACAATCCAAGAACATGGTATATCTCTCCATCTGTTGGTATCATCTTTAATTTCTTTCATCAGTGTCTTATAGTTTTCTGCATACAGGTCTTTTGTCTCCCTAGGTAGGTTTATTCGTAGGTATTTTATTCTTTTTGTTGTAATGGTAAATGGGAGTGTTTCCATAATTTCTCTTTCAGATGTTTCATCATTAGTGCATAGCAATGCAAGAGATTTCTGTACATTAATTTTGTATCCTGCAGCTTTACCAAATTCATTGATTAGCTCTACTAATTTTCTGGTGACATTTTTAGGGTTCTTTATGTATAGTATCATGTCACCTGCAAACAGTGACAGTTTCACTTCTTCTCTTCCAATTTATATTCCTTTTATTTCTTTTTCTTCTCTGATTGCCATGGCTAGGACTTCCAAAACTATGTTGAATAATAGTAGTGAGAGTGGACTTCCTTGTATTGCTCCTGATCTTAGAGGAAATGCTTTCAGTTTGTCACCATTGAGAATGATGTTTGCTGTGGGTTTGTCATATATGGCCTTTATTATGTTGAAGTAGGTTCCCTCTATGCCCACCCACTGGAGAGTTTTTATCATAAATGGGTATTGAATTTTGTCAAAAGCTTTTTCTGCATCTATTGAGATGATCATATGGTTTTTATTCTTCAATTTGTTAATATGGTGTATCACATTGATTGATTTATGTATATTGAAGAATTCTTCACAACAAAACGAATCAGTTATATATATACATATGTTCCCATATCTCTTCTCTCCTGCGTCTCCCTCCCTCCCACCCTCCCTATGTGTAAATATGGGTTAATTCTTATTTAAATATTTGGTAGGATTCTCCAGTGCAACCACTGGGCCTGGAGATTTCTTTTGGGGGGAGTTTTAATCACACATTAAATTTATGTAATGGTTATAGAATTATTCAGATTATTTAATCTTGATTGAGTTATGTTAGCGTGTGGTTTTCATGGAATTGGTCTAAATCTTCTAAACTGTTAAATTTATGAGCATAACTTGTTCATAGCATTCTCTTATTATCTTTTTATTATAGCAGGATTTGTAGTGATATTCCTCTGTTTAATTCCTGGTATTGGTGTTTTATCTTTTCTCTCTTTTTATTTTTGTCGGTTTTTAGAATTTTATCAATTTTTTTTTTGCAGAACAAGATTTTCTTGGTTTCTTTAATTTTCTCTATTATTTTCTTATCTATATATTCAAATGTAAGTAATTAGTGTTATCAGTTTTCCTTCCAACATTGCTTTAGCTGCAGTGCACAAAGTCTGTGGGCTCTTGGAGTGGTATTTGTAAAGCTCCTGTCTCTAACACCTCCATGTGCCAATGGGCCTGGGGCAGCTATTGGTCAGCAGGACCAACCATTGAGAAAATAGCTGGATGAAGGACAGGGGTGAGTGAGGATAAGCCAGAACTGCCAAATATCTCTGCATCTATTCTTAAACTTATCTGACAACTTCAGAAAGTAATGGCTAATGTTTTACTTATTTTTTCCCACAAGTTCCTTTTCTGGACTAATCTAATCTGGAGCTACATAGTGAAGCATATTTAGGGAAATGTGAGTTCCAGCTTAACCAATCTGACAGAGCGCAATTCAGAACAAACCTTTTGTTAACTTGAAATTCATACAAACTCTCTTAATCATATTTACTTACAAATAAACACAATAGTAAAATTGTGCTTCTGCCTAATTAATAGGGCTATCGTAAAAAGCAAGAAACATGGTGACTTTTTCGATAATTGAGCATTTACAAAATCCGTGTTGCTAAACCAACATTAAGCACCATCCCTACTGTTATGGCCTCTTTGTTCCTTGCATAAGGGCAAGGTTGGCTGATTTCCATCCACAGTTTGGGGCACTGCCTTCATCTGATAATTAATACCCTCTTCTTTGGCAAGCATTCAAATGGGGTACAGGTAATCACTGTGTCTCACACTTCTTCCTAAACTTTCTTGTAACCAATTTTCTAATTGTATTCCTTCTGAATCCCTGATCATCTATGCAAATTGTTAGTTATTGCCCATGAATTGATGACTCATAGTTCTGTATATCTCTTTCCTGAAAAAAAAAAAAAAAGAATAATAAGAATGATTTCTCAGAGTCTATATCCCTTTTTGGAAGGTTTTTATTCCTTCCAAATATGGAGGTAGCTGTCTGCTTTCAAACATACAGCATTTTATGTATAACTGTCTGTCGAAGATAACTGAATTATTCTCCAGTAAATTGATCATAGTAAGTTTCCCATGAGATCATAATGCAAATTGAGAGAGGAAGAATTATAGGAGAAACAGAAGCTATGAGAATCAGAGATAATTTTTTATTTGGCTTACTTATACCCTTAAGACCTGTTCTATCCTGATATGGTGTATACCACTTCCACTGGATGATGGAATACTTAAAAATTTATGGCCTGGAAGGTCAGAAAACATCACAGTTTATGATGGGAAGGTCAATTTTCATGATAAAGTCTGACACATGGTCACATGATCAGTCTCTACTAGGACCCAGTAGCAAGCCAGATGTTATTTCTTTGAAAAAGAAATTTTTTTTAGGAGAGCGCGTAACTTTGTTCCAAAATCTCAAAGGCTCCATACAACATCTATATCAGCTATAGCTAGGTCAAGCCCCGTCAAATCATTTTAGTTATATGGCCCAAGTGTCAGCGTTGTATGCTTCTGTTTAAGAGACTTCTTTTCCTATGGGATCTATCTGAAACTGGCAGCCTTTTAATTTACTCAGTAAATGGGTAGAATTAGCAAGTGAAAATTTCATATATGTTGCCTACGAACTCTAAGGAGGCCCACTAAGCTTTGTACTTCTTTTTAAGTGGTAGGAGAGGCCAGATGCAGAATTGTCCTTTACCTTTGAAGGGCTATCTTCACATACACTAGACAACTAGACTGCTAGATATTTAATTGAGGTATCAGAACGATGACTTTTTGTGAAATTTATTTTCCACCTCTGGCATACCTGTACCTTAGCAAGGTATCAAGGATAATTGCTACTTCCTGCTTAGCAGGTGTAACCAGCATGATAGAATCAATGTAGTGAACCTGTGTGATGTCCTGTGGAATGAAGAGGCTATCAAGATTCCTATAGAAAGATTATGAAATAGAGCTGGAGAATATGAACATGAAATTACATGGATAACTTTGATGGTTTTCATTAAATGGTATAGGGAAAAAATAAATTCCCTCATCAATAGCTGCTTACCAGATGGCAGGGGATATTTTGAAGTGCAACAGCAAAGAACCCACATCTGAAGCAGAAGCTGCAATGGAGCCTATAACTTATTAAAATACAATAATTCTCTGACATACACCAGTCTTAGACACACCCCAAGTGGGCAAATTGTATGGAGATACGGAAGGATTTCTTTTGTGGGTATTAAGTCCTTGGTGGTAGAACTGTCTTCTGCAAGTTCTCTAAGAATGTTATATGTGTTTGGTTTACTGGTTAGAAAGATGGCAGCGGTAATAGAAGCTTCCAGTTGGATTTTCTTACCATAATAGACATCAATCTACAAGGCTAGGACATCAAATTAGGGATTTTCAGTTTCCTAGTATGTCTACTGCAACTGTGCATTCCAGAAATGGGAAAATAACCAGAGGTCGGTTTCAAGAACCCATTGTACCTTCTGTGAGACAGATCCTTGCTAAACTCCATTAATCATATGACCTTCATAAGGCCTTAATTTGATGCACCATAGTGGTATTTGCATCCCAGGAATTAATTTCACTTCAGAGCCACTGTCCACTACTCCTTGAATATCTAGTTATTTCCTTCTTTTTCATGTATGACGGCCCTGATAAATAGCCACAAGAGTTTATAGGAGAGACTAAGAGTAAGATTTACAACACGAAATTTGGAAATTTAAGCAGGGTCCTTCCTAAAGGGGACCTGACTTTCCCTTCATTCAAGATGCTCTGGATCTCTGAACTCAAAAGCTCAGTTCTGTCAAGTTCAGAGGGATCATTTTGGAGGGGCCATCATTCTCTGTTTTGGTGATTGAATTTAGACTTCTGTTCACCAGACCCAGGATATTTCTGCTTATAAAATCAAGTAAACGTTTAACAGGCAGCCTATCTATTTCAGTCCTGGGAACATCATGATGCATTATCCAATACTAAAGATCTCTCTTTCTCAGAACTTTCTGATTAACACTTTAGTCTGCTGCTTATGATGGTAATCACACCAACCTTGTCTATGACACTTAAGTACTCTCACTTGGCCCCATTTCTCTGGGATCACATAATCTCCTTCAAGAATTTTCTAGTGCCATTCCTGTCCTGCAGAGAAGAGCCACTATGGAGATCTGAGAACTTCAATAAATAAGATATAAAAAGTCTGGGTCACAACAAAGGAAAAGTTAAGAACTGCTAAAAGGAAATGAAAGATAAGTAAATAATTATTTAGTACATACTTATGGCCTCCTTTATCTAAAACACAGCCTTGCCAGCACAAAGTTAATTTTAAGGTAACAAGTGTATTGAGAATAAGTTTTGGGGTAACTAACTGTCTTAATATTTCACTAGCACAACCCCATGTATCTAAACAGTTTATTTTATTTATGTTATTTGAATCCAGAACCCATGCTTTAACAATTACCTAAAATATATAGGAAATAAAAGAGCCAGAATTCAGTGTGGAGAGAGGCACAAAAGTGTCATTGATAAAGGACTACCATAAATTCTCCCCAAACTAAATTGCCTAATATTGTGACAAGTGCCACACTACTGGTTGCCAGAGATTTATAGGTTTACAAGGCAATGTATGGCTTTTTCGCCCCTTTATGTGGTCTGTCTGAAGCTGTCTACATATTTGACTATATTCCCAAAAGAAGATGGCTCTTTTTGCTCAGGTATGTGTCAGGAAGTGCCACTTGCGTCACTTGCCTGTTGAGTATGCCATTCTTTATTTATTACCTGCATTCCTATATCTGTTTCAAGTTATTTAGGGTAGTCTCCTGTGTCTCAATGTTATTATTTGATTTTTATGCCTTAATGTCCTGAAACTAGATATTCATGGTCTGATGTCCTTTATAAAATATAGAGAATCAAACCTATGCTGAGCTGACCTACTTTTCATCAGCTACAATATTAGAGAAATGGGTTGAAGTGCTCACCACACTACTGGCTCATGATTCTAGCATAGCTGATAATTATCAGTGTCATAGTTGTTTCCCTCTCATTCACCATTTCCCTGTAGTGCTTAAAATGCTCATTTGTTTTATATTCAGTCATTCTATCTTTCATAATGCCCAAACAATTAGTGTCAGATGAAGAGAAAAATTTGACATAAACAGCAATTTTATCATGCATATAGAACCCTTAGTCTGAACAAAAAAAATTCTCTTGCTTTTAACAAGAGATTTTAAATTAGAGATTTCATGGAAACATTAAATTATTGTAGAGTTGCAGTTATTTTTACCTTCAACTTGCTCCTAAATCATTGCATGTGACTCTGAGTTATTGGCTGGCCACCACTAATAAGTACAAAATTTCAGTTACACCAAAAAGAGATGAGATGCAGGCAGAATTGTGAAATAAGATTGTTTTGCTTCCTATTTTGTCTCATGTCTCCAAAATCCTAATCTTGCTTTCTCAAGAGTCCCCTTTTTTTATTTGATCTCAGAATATATTCTGATCTGGATTCTATCCTTTCCTAGGGAGTGACAACCCATTAATTTTCTTCAAGCTCCTTTAACAAACCTTTCTTGTTCTATATTTCATCATTACTTTAAAAGGCTTAGTTTTCATATTTTTGAAACAAAATAGCAATAATAACCACAGTAAAAATATGCTTTTCAAACTCCCTCTACCCAGTGTATCTCTTTAAATCCAGGTGTGTTCTTCTTGAAAGAATAGACTGCATTTACTGAGTCCATTTTTTCATCTCCTATTTGCTTCTCAACATTTCACCATCTGTTATGCCTCACCCATGGCCATCTCTGCTAAGGCTACTCTTACCAGGATTATCATTGAAATAATTTATGAGAAGAAAAGGGATACCATTCATTAAGTCTTTTCCTTGTTACTGATCTTTCTACACATTGTTGCTGCAAAACACTGTCTCCTAAGCAATGTTATTGACTTCCTTGACGTCACTCTCTTGAGGTTTTCTGACCTCTCTCTTAAGTGCTATTTCTGTTCTGTGCTGCATATTCTTCCTAGATGAACTCATGCACCCTCATGGTTTCACCCAAGATTTTTTGGACTGGTGTCTCCAAAACAGATGTTTAGTCCATTAATACCACTGGGCTCTAGATCAATACATTCCATTGCCTTCTGCATTTGGATCAGTCTATACTTTGGTTGACCCACAGTAAATCAAAATCAAAATGTCTGAAACTGAGTTTATCCTCCCACCTCCATCTGCTGCTTTTCTACCTAGTCTCTACTCTTTTTCTTCTTGTTACCAAATAGTAAATTTTGTGTGTCGTCCTTAATTTATTCCTTTTCCTCGCCCTCATTTCAATAAGTCACCAAGTAATATCAATGATGACTTTACAATATTTTTGAAATCCATAATCCTCACGGGATTCTCAATTCCATTTCCATTTTTCATTGTTTCAACCAGAGGAGAAGGAGGCACTATGTTATCCACAGTTATACTTTACCAAATTTTTAAAACATTCCCATGGCATACAGAATAGATTTTAAAACTGTTAACATATCTTCATTACAGCCACATATCTTTACACACTTCTGTCAAATTGTGCCACCTGTTGAATCAGTTAAGTTTCTGTTTGGCTACACATAAGAGAGATCTATTAATGGTGACTTACGTAATTTTTAACTTATTTTTCTCAGGCAATAATAACTCTGAGGTATACAGCCCAGACTGGAATAGTATGTCAGAAGGAAACACTTTTTTCCCAATCTTGTTATTTCTTTCATGTATAAAGGGACTAATTATGGTAATTCTGGCCTTTGGCATCTCTTAAAACTTAATTTACTCTGCTCCAGGGGAGTGAGGGTGCTTCAACTGATAATTAAATGTGTCTGCTTAGCGTTATCACTCCATACTTCCTTTCTTACAGGTGAGCTGAAGATAACAAGCAAACATTCTTCACTTCTCCTCCAAGAGAAGTCTCTTCCCCTACCACACAGGGACATCTACCCTGGTTCAGCATTGCTTGTGACTGGGTGAGTAAGTTTGCCTAATTGTGACATTTAGTTAACAATCTTGCTCCACATTAAGCCACATAGTTCAATCTGAAACCTATCAATAATAATGGTGATGCCATCCCTCCTCCTTATTTTGTCTTTTGTTTGATCTCTCAAGATATTCATAAGCCATAGGGACCTCATAGGACATTAACACAGTGAAGAGGTCATTGAGGGCTCAGGCTCTCCTTATCTTTCCCCTCTGGACCCTGCAATATGTATCTTTCATCCTCAAAGCCAAAATAAGGCTAATGCATTTCCAGAACTTTCTTTTAAGTTTCCAGTAGGAAAGAAGAGGAAAGAGTAACACCAAAGAGATACCTGACAACAGATCATGTCCCTTTTTGTCACGAAAATAATAGCTTTATTGGAAGTCCTATCTAATATACTTCTGCTTTGTCCAGAACTGGTCACCTCTAGCTGCAAGGGAGCCTGAGAAGGAGATTTATACTTTGATAGCCTGAATGAATCAGATCCACATTAAACAAACAAACAAGCTAACTGAAAACAGGAGAAAGAATACTGTATAGGTAACACTGTATATTTCCTATATAATATCATACTGTATAATATTACATAGGCAGCATGAATATTATATAGGCAACATGACATGTAAACTCCAAGCTCCAAGAATAACTATCCACCTGTGGATTACTGAACTAACCAAACATTTGTATCTCCAGATCTCCTTATATGATCTTTTCTCTTTCTGTATAGTCCACTCTTTCTCTATTTACCTATTCTGCAAGATTCAGCCAGGCACTTTCTCTTTCATAAAACTTACTCTCTCCAAGGTTGTGGTAGGAGTCTCTCCTAAGAGAGTTCCTAGCACTCTGAACTTAGGTTTATCATACTAAATTGCCAATATCTAGTTTGAGATGTAAGGTGCTCTCAAATTTCTGTTTTCCCTTTTGTATGCTTAAATTCATTTATATGCTTTAAAAATTCTAAGATTTGTTTGAGCAGCATTCCTCCTAGACTGTAAGACCTTAAATCAGAAAATGAATCATAATAATCTCTTAATTTTTGATGCATATGTAGCACACACTGATTTGGACTCAACTGTATTCCACATCAATCAGGTCTGCTGTCTTATGATATGTTTCAAGTGATATCATCTAACTATAATACTTTCTCCTAAAGAAGTGATCCTGATGATAAAAATATCCTGTTTAAAACAGTAATAAAATAACTTGAATGTAACTGATTTTCTAGTATGCTTAAATCACAACACAGAGATATCTTCCTTTCCATTTACTTACGGATTCCAACTGAAACCTAGAGATTAGACAACCGAAGAGATAAGGGAGTGAATAAAAGAGTATACATGTGTGAGGAGATGGAAATGGGAATCCTGTTAGGTGTATGCTCTTTTTTTTTTTTTTAACATCTTTATTGGAGTATAATTGCTTTACAATGGTGTGTTAGTTTCTGCTTTATAACAAAGTGAATCAGTTATACATATGTATATGTTGCCATATCTCTTCCCTCTTGCACTCCCTCCCTCCCACCCTCCCTATCCCACCCCTCTAGGTGGTCACAAAACACCGAGCTGATCTCCCTGTGCTATGTGGCTGTTTCCCACTAGCTATCTATTTCACATTTGGAAGTGTATATATGTCCATGCCACTCTCACTTTGTCACAGCTTACCCTTCCCCCTCCCCATATCCTCAAGTCCATTCTCTAGTAGGGCTGTGTCTTTATTCCCGTCTTACCCCTAGGTTCTTCATGACATTTTTTTTCCTTAGATTCCATATATATGTGTTAGCATATGGTATTTGTCTTTCTCTTTCTGACTTACTTCACTCTGTATGACAGACTCTAGGTCCATCCACCTCACTACAAGTAACTCAATTTCGTTTGTTTTTATGGCTGAGTAATATTCCATTGTATATATGTGCCACATCTTCTTTATCCATTCATCTGATGATGGACACTTAGGTTGCTTCCATGTCCTGGCTATTGTAAATAGAGCTGCGATGAATATTTTGGTACATGACTCTTTTTGAATTATGGTTTTCTCAGGGTATATGCCCAGTAGTAGGATTGCTGGGTCATATGGTAGTTCTATTTGTAGTTTTTTAAGGAACCTCCATACTGTTCTCCATAGTGGCTGAACCAATTCACATTCCTACCAGCAGTGCAAGAGTGTTCCCTTTTCTCCACTCCAGCATTTATTGTTTCTAGATCTTTTGATGATGGCCATTCTGACTGGTGTGAGATGATATCTCATTGTAGTTTTGATTTGCATTTCTCAAATGATTAATGATGTTGAGCATTCTTTCATGTGTTTGTTGGCAATCTGTGTATCTTCTTTGGAGAAATGTCTATTTAGGTCTTCCGCCCATTTTTGGATTGGGTTGTTTGTTTTTTTGTTATTGAGCTGCATGAGCTGCTTGTAAATTTTGAAGATTAATCCTTTGTCAGTTGCTTCATTTGCAAATATTTTCTCCCATTCTGAGGGTTGTCTTTTTGTCTTGTTTATGGTTTCCTTTGCTGTGCAAAAGCTTTGAAGTTTCATTAGGTCCCATTTGTTTATTTTTGTTTTTATTTCCATTTCTCTAAGAGGTGGGGCAAAAAGGATCTTGCTTAGATTTATGTCATAGAGTGTTCTGCCTCTACCTAAAAGTTTGATGGTGTCTGGCCTTACATTTAGGTCTTTAATCCATTTTGAGCTTATTTTTCTGTATGGTGTTAGGGAGTGATCTAATCTCATACTTTTACATGAACCTGTCCAGTTTTCCTAGCACCACTTATTGAAGAGGCTGTCCTTTCTCAACTGTATATTCCTGCCTCCTTTGTCAAAGATAAGGTGACCATATGTGCGTGGGTTTATCTTTGGGCTTTCTATCCTGTTCCATTGATCTATCTTTCTCTTTTTGTGCCAGTACCATATTGTCTTGATTACTGTAGCTTTGTAGTATAGTCTGAAGTCAGGGAGCCTGATTCCTCCAGACTCGTTTTTCGTTCTCAAGATTGCTTTGGCTATTTGGGGTCTTTTGTGTTTCCATACAAATTGTGAAATTTTTTGTTCTAGTTCTGTGAAAAATGCCAGTGGTAGTTTGATAGGGATTGCATTGAATATGTAGCTTGCTTTGGGTAGAAGAGTCATTTTCACAATGTTGATTCTTCCAATCCAAGAACATGGTATATCTCTCCACCTCTTTGTATCATCTTTAATTTCTTTCATCAGTGTCTTATAATTTTCTGCATACAGGTCTTTTGTCTCCTTATGTAGGTTAATTGCTAGATATTTTATTCTTTTTGTTGCAGTGGTAAATGGGAGTGTTTTCTTAATTTCACTTTCAGATTTTTCATCATTAGTGTATAGGAATGCCAGAGATTTCTGTGCATTAATTTTGTATCCTGCTACTTTACCAAATTCATTGATTAGCTCTAGTAGTTTTCTGGTAGCATCTTTAGGATTCTCTATGTATAGCATCATGTCATCTGCAAACAGTGACAGCTTTACTTCTTCTTTTCCGATTTGGATTCATTTTATTTCCCTTTCTTCTCAGATTGCTGTGGCTAAAACTTCCAAAACTATGTTGAATAAGAGTGGTGAGAGTGGGCAATCTTATCTTGTTCCTGATCTTAGTGGAAATGCTTTCAGTTTTTCACCATTGAGGACGATGTTGGCTGTGGATTTGTCATATATGGCCTTTATTATGTTGAGGAAAGTTCCCTCTATGCCTACTTTCTGCAGGGTTTTTATCATAAATGGGTGTTGAATTTTGTCAAAAGCTTTCTTTGCATCTATTGAGATAATCATACGGTTTTTCTCCTTCAGTTTGTTAATATGGTTTCCTTCATTTCTTTTTCATTTATTTCTGATCTGATCTGTATGATTTCTTTCCTTCTGCTAACTTTGGGGTTTTTTTGTTCTTCTTTCTCTAATTGCTTTAGGTGCAAGGTTAGGTTGTTTATCCGAGATGTTTCCTGTTTCTTAAGGTAGGATTGTGTTGCTATAAACTTCCCTCTTAGAACTGCTTTTGCTGCATCCCATAGGTCGTGGGTCATCGTGTCTCCATTGTCATTTCTTTCTAGGTATTTTTTGATTTCCTCTTTGATTTCTTCAGTGATCACTTCTTTATTAAATACTGTATTGTTTAGCCTCCAAGTGTTTCTATTTTTACAGATCTTTTCCTGTAATTGGTATCTAGTCTCATAGTGTTGTGGTCGGAAAAGATACTTGATACAATTTTAATTTTCTTAAATTTACCAAGGCTTGATTTGTGACCCAAGATATGATCTACCCTGGAGAATGTTCCATGAGCACTTGAGAAAAATGTGTATTCTGTTGTTTTTGGATGGAATGTCCTATAAATTTCAATTAAGTCCATCTTGTTTAATGTTTCATTTAAAGCTTGTGTTTCCTTATTTATTTTCATTTTGGATGATTTATCCATTGGTGAAAGTGGGGTGTTAAAGTCCCCTACTATGAATGTGTTACTGTCGATTTCCCCTTTTATGGCTGTTAGTATTTGCCTTATGTATTGAGGTGCTCCTATGTTGGGTGCACAAATATTTACAATTGTTATATCTTCTTCTTGGATCAATCCCTTGATCATTATGTAGTGTCCTTCTTTGTCTCTTCTAATAGTCTTTATTTTAAAGTCTATTTTGTCTCATATGAGAATTGCTACTCCAGCTTTCTTTTGATTTCCATTTGCATGGAATATCTTTTTCCATCCCCTCACTTTCAGTCTGTATGTGTCCCTAGGTCTGAAGTGGGTCTCTTGTAGACAGCATATATATGGGTCTTGTTTTTGTATCCATTCAGCCAGTCTATATCTTTTGGTGGGAGCATTTAATCCATTTACATTTAAGGTAATTAACAATATGTATGTTCCTATTCCCATTTTCTTAATTGTTTTGGGTTTGTTATTGTAGGTCCTTTCCTTCTCTTGTGTTTGTTGCCTAGAGAGGTTCCTTTAGCATTTGTTATAAAGCTGGTTTGGTGGCTCTGAACTCTCTCAGCTTTTCCTCTTCTGTAAAGGTTTTAATTTCTCCATCAAATCTGAATGAGATCCTTGCTGGATAGAGTAATCTTGGTTGTAGGTTTTTCTCCTTCATCACTTTAAATATGCCACTCCCTTCTGGCTTGCAGAGTTTCTGCTGAAAGATCAGTTGTTAACCTTATGGGGATTCCCTTGTGTGTTATTGGTTGTTTTTCCCTTGCTGCTTTTAATATGTTTTCTTTGTGTTTAATTTTGGGTAATTTGATTAATATGTGTCTTGGTGTGTTTCTCCTTGGATTTATCCTGTATGGGACTCTCTGTGCTTCCTGGACTTGTTTCACTATTTCCTTTCCCATATTAGGGAAGTTTTCAACTATAATCTCTTCAAATATTTTCTCAGTCCCTTTCTTTTTCTCTTCTTCTTCTGGGACCCCTATAATTCGAATGTTGGTGTGTTTAATGTTGTCCCAGAGGTCTCTGAGATTGTCCTCAGTTCTTTTCATTCTTTTTTCTTTATTCTGCTCTGCAGTAGTTATTTCCACTATCTTCCAGGTCACTTATCTGTTCTTCTGCCTCAGTTTTTCTGCTATTGATGCCTTCTAGAGTATTTTTAATTTCATTTATTGTGTTGTTCATCGTTGCTTGTTTCCTCTTTAGTTCTTGTAGGTCCTTGTTAAATGTTTCTTGCATTTTCTCCATTCTATTTCCAAGATTTTGCATCACCTTTACTATCATTATTCTCAATTCTTTTTCAGGTAGACTGCCTATTTCCTCTTCATTTGTTACGTCTGGTGGATTTTTATCTTGCTCCTACATCTGCTGTGTGTTTTTCTGTCTTCTCATTTTGCTTATCTTACTGTGTTTGGGGTCTCCTTTTTGCAGGCTGCAGGTTCGTAGTTCCCGTTGTTTTTGTTGTCTGTCCCCAGTGGCTAAAGTTCGTTCATTGGGTTGTGTAGGGTTCCTGGTGGAGGGGACTACTGCCTTTGTTCAGGTGGATGAAGCTGGATCTTGTCTTTCTGGTGGGTAGGTCCACGTTTGTTGGTGTGTTTTGGGGTGTCTGTGGATTTATTATGATTTTAGGCAGCCTCTCTGCTAATGGGTGGGGTTGTGTTCCTGTCTTGCTAGTTGTCTGGCATAGGGTGTGCAGCACTGTAGCTTGCTGGTCATTGAGTGAAGCTGAGTGTTGGTGTTGAGATGGAGATATCTGGGAGATTTTCACCGTTTGATATTACGTGGAGCTGGGAGGTCTGTTGTGGACCAGTGTCCTGAAGTTGGTTCTCCCACGTCAGAGGCACAGCACTGACTTCTGGCTGCAGCACCAAGAGCCTTTCATCTGCACGGCATTCTCCAGTTCATTGGGATGTGCTGCTCCCTGTGGACTTCAGACGGTTCCCTATTACTACTCAGATAGCAGCTGGGTGCTGGTTTTTTTTCCCTCTCTTTTTCTTTGTGCTTCCTCTAGTTTCATTTGCTGGCAGGATGCCAACACAGAGGCCTTGCACCGTGCTGGCCCTTCAGACCAGTGTTCCTCCAGCGAAATGGCTGCTGCAGATACCTCAGCTCCACAGCCCAGGTGTATGCTCTTTTAAGGTCCTCTAATCTTCCCATTTTTTGCCTTATCCCTGTTGGATGCTCCAATTTTTGAACTGACACAATCCCCTCTTCTGGTTTTTCCATTCAAAAGGTTTGCAGTCATTGGTGAATTAGTTAACATCTCCACGCCTCAGTTACATTATCTGTGAAATGGAGATAATAATCACAAATATCTGGTAAAAGTTTTGTTGTACTAATTAGATCAACATATTAAAATGCTACGACCAGTGCCTCCTACATGCTAGTGTTTAAATAATATTGGCTAATATTATTATTATATTTATGCCATTTTCTTCCTTTTGAAAGACTATGCAACAACCAATAGAGACGCATTTGATCTCTAAATAAAGTGTGTGTGTGTTTATAAAAAATTACCAGCTATTCTCAGTGCATCAGATCAAATGAATACACCCCAAAACAAGTTCACAGAGATTTGGTGATATGTGCTGTCTCTGATGTGAAGACAAAATTTAATCATAGCTAAAAATAAGTATTGATGAGTTTTAAAGTTGTTGCTAGGAATATTCTGATATTGTTTTATGTATTTTGGGGTTTTTTTGGTCTACTGACTTTAACAAGTTTGCATTTACACCAGGAAAGATTAGTTCTTCATGTGGATTTGAGCACGCTATGGACCTAAATTTAAATCTGATTAGGCTTCTTAGCTATGTGTTCTGAGGGAAGTCACTGAAACTTTGTCAACCTTGTTAGCAAAATAAAGATATTTACATCGACTTTGTTTTTATGAGAATTTCTGTGAGGCATAACTAAAATAAGATATATAAAGCATCTATAATAGTTCATGGCACATGGCAGAAACATAAGTTTATAAATGTAATAATTCTTAGCATAGTTACTCAAGCTCACAAGTTAACTATATATTATAAAGAACTAGAAGGCAACTTATTAATTTATAATTACAACCGTTCCTGCTTAGGAAACTATTGCTTCATACCTTCTAGTGAGTAAAATATCTCTTTAAAAAGAAATCTATTTGGAATAACTAAATCAGAAGAATGATTGATAATCATAGTCTATGAGGAAGGAAAGTTATTTTTATGGCAAAAATATTAATGACATCACACTGATAAGTTGATGCTTTTGTCTCTTCGAAAGGGCTAAATATTTACCCAAGTTTGAACAGACTGAGTCCTTAAAAGAGGATGTCCACCCCTTGAATAATGTTTGAATGTGTCAACTCTTTCTCATTGAAGCTCTTATTTCTAAGTCCTAACTTCACTATGCATGGGGTAACTAGGCAAGAGGGATTGTAGGAAGTGGTTTTAGGATTAACATCTGTGGAAATGAAAGAAAGGAGCTAGACTGAGCAAAGGAACAAGTTGAGCTCTTTTGCAGCCCTAAATAGATGCCCAGACAACCCCACAGACATATCTGGAGCATGAATTGCCCTTTAGATTTCACCAAATCAGTGTAAGAAGGCCATATTTTTACTATCGTTTTAATAAGTCATTGGATGTGTGCTGCCCTGGGAAGGGGGTTGTGACTAATGGTGAGGCAATCAGCGCTCTTCAAATCGGGCAGTTCTCAAAGGGAATTGCCAGCAGCAATTCCACTCGCTGTGTGATAAGGCCTTCAAACCTTAAGGGCTTCTGGGTGGTGCCACACAGCATTTAACACACAGAAGAGTCATGACAGTTAATGGTAGGATACTTCCCCTAATCGACTAGTAAGTGCCACTTAAATAAGATGTAGCCCCAGCATAGATGCTCTCCTAGTATTTTTACTAGAATAGATAAACACAGCCTTTGGCTCTAGTAAAGCATTTAATAATCTAGTATGTTCTTTTTAATCCCAGTCAATAAATAGTGTCCAAAACAGTTTACATTTACATGGGAAGGAAAGAATTTTACATATCATCTGGTCCCAGGACTAAGCTAATTTCTCTGTTTGTCAACGTTTGGTCTGAAAGGACCATGATAATTTTGATATAACATATAATAACTAAAACATTGATGACATCAATCCTTGCCTCTTTTCACATACACTTGTGTAAGAGTATTTTATGAATGGCAAACCACTATGAAATTGCTAATAAATATTTAGTATAAATTAATGCATGTACTAACTAGGCCTAGATATATTTTGGTTTTGCCAACTTTTCATTTTAGCTGTTATTTATTTTGCTTTATTTTATTTACCCTTGGTGAATATGGATTTCTGTTGCTTTTAATTTACTCTTCATCTAAAACTGGAAGGCATTGGGAGTAGTATGAAGAAAATGTGATAATATTTTATGCTCAGCTATGTATGAAGAAAAATACCAATGAGTACAGTGTTTGTAGACATAGAATAACTACATAATTCATTATGAATTTGTGAAAATCTGTTTCTTCTAATTTTTATCTCAAAAAATTTTATGTTATCCCAGTTTCTAGTTTATTCTAAGAAACTAAAGTCAATGGAAGTCAAATGATCAAACATATATGGCAAAGTTTCTTTAAAGTACTATAATATTGTGGCATGAACTTTAAGGTTATAGAATTATTAAGAATTGTAATGTTTTAAGATACATGATTCTGTATAAAGTTTTAACTTCTTACACAAATAACATCCAAAGTTTTAATTCTGTAGCATATTCAAGTATAGGCTACTGATGTTACCTTCTGAAGCATTAACTTTGATCTAAGAACTCATGTTTAATTTTTCTGTCCACTAGACTTAAATAAAACTCTAAATCTTACAATACTGAGAACAATTAGTACATCATTCTTCTCTATTGCTGAAAAAAAGAAAGAAAATTGCATTTTGTGATGGGTATAAAGTTGCATAATTGCAGTCAATCTACATAAAACAAAAAATGCATATAAATGTGATATAAATATGATAATTAGGCATTAATTTATGCCACTTTATATCTGTAAAATGTACAGATGTATCATCTGATTCACTTTAGCCTACAACTATTTAGGAGTCAACTGCAATTTAAGACATTTAATGTTGTTCATAATAAATTAAGATGAGGGAATGAGACTGCTTCAGGTAACTCAATGATGAATATTTCAATTAAAAAAATTATTTACAGTAAAATGGTGCTGCACAAAACGTCAGCATACCTCAAGAGAACTATAAGATTTACATTAGAAAAAAACAGAAGAACAAAAACTACCTACTATAAACCTTCATGCAAACACAATAACAGCAATAAAAACTTTCCTGTAAGTTTGAAGTACCAAACCTGTTAACCATAGACAACAGAGGGAATTCTGGGAGACCGTCAATTTAGATGAAGAAAATTATATATATGTTTTTTTTTCCTCACTAACTTATAACTGAAATTTATATTTTCTTCCATTATATATATCAGGTAATAAATTATGGTAATATTAGTGATGCCTGTAACTTTTTCAGTAAGAGAACTCACAGACATTTTCATATCCTATTACACCAATTGCAAATATGTCCTAGTGTCTTTTATTCTCATCATTATTTTGAAATTATGACAATTAATAACTCTCCCAATAATTTATTTAAAACATCAAGATGGGCTTCCCTGGTGGCGCAGTGGGTGAGAGTCTGCCTGCCGATGCAGGGGACACGGGTTCGTGCCCTGGTCTGGGAAGATCCCACATGCCGCGGGGTGGCTGGGCCCGTGAGCCATGGCCGCTGAGCCTGCGCGTCCGGAGCCTGTGCTCCACAACGGGAGAGGCCACAGCAGTGAGACGCCCACGTACTGCCAAAAAAAAAAAAAAAAAAAAAATCAAGATGCATATATTTAACTACAGCACACTTCTAATATTCTACATTTATTATAATTAATTTCCTTTGTAAACACATTTAAAACATTTATTTTAAATATCTTTTCTGCAAAATGTTTAAAAACATTATTCTGAGAAAGAGGCCATAGGCTAAACAAAACTGCCAAAGAGGTCCAAGGCAAAAATAAAAACCAAACAAACAAGCAAACAAAACAAAAGACAGGCTATTTGATAACAACTCCCAGATAAATTGGGAGCAAAGACTCACATCACTGAATTTATGTCAGAAAATCTGGAAAATTATCCCCAAATTCAGAAAATGTCCTGCTTATTTGCTGTATATGGTGTAGCTATATATACTAGCTGAAGAGAACAGATGGTCTCCCCTTGAGAAGAGAACATTAGGCACAGTACAGAATAATGTGTAATCTTTGAAATAGGAAGGGTGGTATAATAATTACTGACTGATATAATAACTACGTTGATATAAAAGAAAGAAAGAAGTTCTGAGTTAAAATAAATTGAGTAAATCCAAAACAGGGTATTATTTTCCTATGACATAATATATGTATATGATTTATTAATATATTAGTTAATATAAAAATATATTATGATATATTATATATTTTAATATATTTACTATATATACACATATCTTTTAGAATGCTTCATTCTTTACTGAGGATTGTGATAATTAAGCATTTCTAAATATTTAGTAAACATGGAGCTTTCTTTTCTTGAGCATAATGTAAGAATACATTGGAAAATTCTAGCTTAGAATTATAAAAGTAAAAATAGAAATTCTTAAATGACTACTCCTTATCTTAACAAGCAATAAGGAAATTTCAGAACAAAACAGGAGGGAGATCGATAAGTAAAAGAGAGGACAGGAATTTCCAAGGTCAATTACTAGGGTCTCCAGAGAAGGTAGTGGAGTTTTCAATGCCAGTGCTGGAGGGCCTGAAAGCTAGAGTAGGATTTGGGGGGAGCTAGGAAGTTAAGGAGTAAGTAGCTTCAGTATTTTATTTTGCGGAGTTGACAGATCTGCCAAGAGTTACAAAGAGAAGATATATCTGTGCAAGAAGATGTACCTAGCAGGAAATTTCAAAAGCAGCTATAATAGCCATATCAACCGTCAGGTAGCCTGGGCTGAGTCTGTGTTACTTCCAAGATCAATTATGGTCTATAACACTTGTTACCCATTGCTAACTTTTAATTTTAATATGTGCTTCCTTAGAGCTAATAAGGCATATTATTAATAAAACACACTCCAATTTACATGAGAATGTTTATAATACCAAGTTCCTGGGTCTTGAGAGAGGGAAAGAAGGTAGAAATAATCCAATTTTGAGATAAAAATTTGGCCACTGCAGGTTAATTGATAGGAAGCTCGAAAATCTGCAGACAGTACACTGGAATTGAAACCTTAACCTTTGTTTAGTGTAACTCAAGATGATAACAACAATAAAAATAGTAAAAGCTGCCATTCACTGAATACTTACTAGGAGTCAGGCAGTATGATGGGAACTTTACCTGTACTTTTCATCTATTCCTTACAGGAACATATGAAATTAGTATCATTGTTAGCCTAGATTTATAAATTTTTCAAACCCTGATTCTTACAGAAATTGAGTAATTTCTTCTAGATCACTTGGCCACTAAGTGGCAGAGATAGGATTTAATTCCGGTTCCTAAGATCCCAAACATAGGCTTTAATGACTTGAACATTTTGCCTCTATATTCAAAGCAAAAATAAGGTGTTTTTTATAAAGGGGTAATGGGTCAGTTTTGGATATTAACTTCTTTTCCCTGTTTTCCTAAAGTCTTGATTGCAGAACTATAGTTCTAAAAGGTATAACTATAGTTCTTACATAGGTTAGTTAATCAGTGAAATTTTGCTCCAATACAAACCAGCCACAGATTTAGATTTCTAGGTAATAACAAGAGTTTCATTTTGTCAAAAAGAAAACTTGAGTTTGCAATATGTTTTCATAGAAAGAAAGATAGCTTTGGGACCCAAAGGTTAAATAACGTGTCATTGTCTGCCTCTATTAACTTTGTTATCTTAAGCACATCACTTCACAATTCTGTGGCACAATTTCTGTGTCCTTAACAGGGGGAAAATACGTATCTGCCTTCTAGTACATTGTAAGCCTATAAAGAGGCAATGAAGAGAATGCATCCAGAACAATTATTCTTTTTGCAAACCTAAGAGCTTAAAAGTCCAGTTTAATAAGACTAGCAGTTTTCAATCAAACTATTTAACTGAGAAGACAATTTAATTAACTGAGCACAGAATGCTTACCTGTGCTAGGCATCCTGGTCTTTCAATTAAGACTGATGGAGCATTTTAAGTTATATTAATTCCATAAAAGATTATCAATTATAAGTGCATTTCCCCTATGTTTCAAATAAACCTTCAGGAGACAGTGCCTCTGCAGAATCACCAAAACTCTACTTCTAACCTTTGGTATGTCTTGATTGTTCTTCATTATAATTTTATTGATAAGGCCTTGACAAGAAATAGAGATCTTTTAACCTTCCTTGTTATTAAGTAAAGGAAAATGCTTAAGCTGGAATTCATTATAGATGATGAACCTATAAAGTAGAAAACTAATATTCATGACTTTATGTTCATTGAAAAACCTTAACCTTTAGGAATCATTAGTTTTCAGGAGAGTCCATAAAGTTAAACCGAGCAGCACAAGGACAGATGTGGAGAAGCAGGGAGGGAAGTAGATCATGAACAGCATTACCATTTAACATTGGTTGAGCAACATTCTTCTATTCTCCAGGCTCTCAGCAAGTAGCAAAACATTTTCAGAGCTCAGATTCCTCAAGGAATCTACCAGGGGAAGTAAGTTGCTTTCTAAAACAATACAAAATGGTAAGTCTCCCAAGGTATGTGGGACTTAAGCTGTGGATATAGAGAAATCATTCCCACTCACTCTACTCCAGGTTATTGAGGCCCATGGGAGATCAGTTATTAACTTCATTTGGGATAATACAGAGCTTTCCTGTGCGTGTGTGTGTGTGTGTGTATGTGTGTGTGTATTTCAGTTTTCTTGTGCCTCAAAAATGTATCCAATAAACCACCCCAAACCTCAGAGTCTTAAAATGATGATTGTTTCCTGTAAATCTATGGGTTGGCTTGGTTGTTCTGCAGATCTGGATTGGGTTAGGGTGATCTTGACTCTTCTTGCTTGTGAGTCTGCAGTCAGCTGGTAGGCTGGCTGGGGGCTTGCTAATCTAGGATGGCCTCAGTTCTCCTGCACATGTCCCTCACATTCCCTCCAGTAGGCTCAGGTTTGATCTCACACTGGTGACAGAATTACAAGGGCGAGAAGACAGGACATGCAAAAAAGGCAAGCATGCACTTTTCAAGCCCCTGCTTGTATCATGTTTGCTGACACTGACTGACCAAAGCAAGTCATATGGCTCATCTCTAAGTCACAGTGGGAGAGAACTACAAAGCCACAGGGCAAAGTGTGTAGATACTGAGAGAAAATTAATTCTGGTGATTAACACTGACCATTCTGAATGTAAATGGAGAGTTGAAGTTAAGAGTTAAGATTATCCTCCTCGCTTACCCTTGTGTTCATAATGGGATATGGAACAGCAGGTACTGATTTCATCGACTCACAGATAATAAACTAGATGTTGTCTTGCTTGTAGTCTCGCTTTTTTTCCCAAGTGTTCTCCCAGAAGGGAGAAAAAGGGATTGTTTCATTTTTTTTCAGATGAAAGTAGTCTTGTCTGTTAATTAACACAGGATTCCAGAAAAGAAAGACATGAACCCTTAGTAAGGTACAGTCTTGATGTGGGATTTCTGTCTGAGCTATTCTGCATCGAGCCTACTTCAAGAATAGCTAACAGTACTTTACCGTTCTATCTACAATTTCCAACAGCTTATTGAGCACACATTATGAGCTGATAATGAAGCTTTATTGCTCCAATTCACCCCTTAAATGCTTTGTTGTGGGAGACTGGGTCTCATTATAACTCCAAAATTATGCCTTCAACTAGTTCATTCTTCCTTTCTTTTTGAATTTCATGGTTGGTGATACATTTATTTCTGATTTTTAATCCCAAACTTATTATAGATCACTTTATCAATGTATCTATGACATGATCAAGGTAAAGACTCTAATTCTCATCTTTTTTCCATTGTAATCTATCTCATAATTTCTTGTTTTTGTCTGGGATAACCCACTAGGCCTTAGAGAGTATGTAGTGTGCATTCATGAACTTACTTTAAACTCCTAATTTATTCGTTGCTTCTTTCTGTCACCATCGGCTCTTTTATATTTATGTCTACTATTGATTGCTTGCTGACCTCCCATTTCCCTTGAGAGAAGAGTTATTAACTGTATGTTATCACAAATCAGTACATCTTTATAGTAGAGGACACTAATTTTCAGCAGGGTGAAGTGGCTTGTGCAACGTGATTAAGTGTTTAAGTGAAAGAAGAAGGATTCAAAACCCAATCTTCTCAAAATATCAAGTATTTACTGGCTATTCATATAGGGAACCAAGCCAAATTTAACCAACGACATTTGAGAAGTAGATTGTTTTCTTTGAAAAAAGTAATTATTTCTTCAATATTTAAAGTGATTCCAAGCATAAGCTCTCTTCTAAAAGGGAGCTAAATTATGCACATAAAAAAGTACTGATGCATTTTTCAAGACCAATTTTTAACTTTTTACCTCACAAGATAATATTATTGAGACTAGACAGTAGAGAGCCAAACCACATTATGTGTCACAACTTTGCTCTCACCTCTAATAAGTGCGGCTTTTCCATTCTTAATGCAGTTCAATTTTTGACATGCAATTCTTGACTTAACTATGTTTTCTGTTGCGGGACACTATTCAAGGTATTTTAGAAGCATGCTGTATCATATTTATTCAAGACAGTTATTAAAATATGCATTTTTATTGTGTAAATTCTAGACTGAGAGGTATTTTTTGTGTGACACTCCCCCGTGCCCCCAGAATATATAACACTTTCTCAAGAATACATGAAGAAGGTAACAAGGTCAAAAGGTGAGATGAACTGAATGAAATGTTGTTAATGAGCATAGGAGGATATTCAGGAAAAGGATTGAAAAGAAAGAAAATGAAAATTTTAAAGTTTTTTCTTTTAAATTTGCTGTATAAATAAACAAAAGAAGCTAGTAACATTTTTCTTTTTTTTTTTTTGAGAATGAGTCATAAACATGCCTCTTGCTTTTCTCCTCACTTCAGTTTACTCCCTCATCGTTAATACAATCTTTAGCCCTGGAGTGTCAGAACCACATCCAATAGAGGGTTGGAAAGATTTTAATAGTAACTTTAACCTGCCATTAATATAGTGAGTGGACAGAAGTACCTGATATAACTAGGCAGCTTCAAAAAGTAATGGTTTCGGGCTTCCCTGGTGGTGCAGTGGTTGAGAGTCCACCTGCCGATGCAGGGGACACGGGTTCGTGCCCCGGTCCGGGAAGATCCCACATGCTGCGGAGCAGCTAGGCCCGTGAGCCATGGCCACTGGGCCTGCGCGTCCGGAGCCTGTGCTCCGCAACGGGAGAGGCCACAACAGCGAGAGGCCCGTGTACCGCAAAAAAAAAAAAAAGTAATGGTTTAGATACTGCAAATGTTGCTCTGTCACTATAGTGAAGGATTTTACATATTTTCGAATGAAGAGGAAGTCATTGTTTTAGTAGAGACTGCTTTCTGATGTTATGGGAAGAGATGAAATTCTTTATTTACATATACAAAGTCCAAAAGGGACAGAATTTTATTGGACTAAATCTGAACCAGCCGCCCTTAGCAGAATGAAAATTGTCATGCAGCATTTTAACACTATTGTCAGCTCAATGTTCTGTGGTTTTTCATGTAGGTCAAATGGTAATAAAATCTAAAAGGTTTTTAAGAATGACTTTTTGTTATAAAGGACATTATTGGGATAACTGGAAAATCTTGAATGGGGTCTAAGGATTACATGCCAGTAATGCATCATTATTAATTTCCTGGTCTTGGTGTTAATGTTGTGGTTATGTAGGAAAAAGTCCTTATTTGTAGGAAATACAGACTAAAATATGCAAAGGTGAAGCGGCTTAAGTCAACAATTTACCCTTCAATGGTTTCAGAAAAAGAAATTATCTTTGTACTATGTTAAAACTCTTTGTAAGTTTGTGAGCCTATCAAAATTCAATAAAATATTTTAAATAAAAAGAATGACATTTTAAAACAATTGTTTCAAAGATACTATTATAATGATAATATTTTATGAAAGTAACCATAATTTAATTCTTAATAGTTAAGAAAATTTTATTATGGCCATTTTTGAATAATGTATTTGATTTTTAATTTTACCCATTTTTAAGTTTTAATAGATATAAGAAGATACATAATTCATTTATAAGTGCCCAAGTAATATCAGGTAATAATGACTCTGGATAATGTCAGTGTTAAATGCAGCAATGAAATGATAAATCACATATTAAACTTCACATAAGCATATTATAAATAAAATAATGTCCTAATGAGAAAGTGACACAATTTAGAATATTTAGCAGGTGAAGGTATTTCTGAATTATCATAACAAAGGGTGACACAACCTGAATATGTTATGAGATAAAGTCAGATATTGTGGTGGTCATAAATAGCTCTCCTAATCTTGGTATATGGAGTGAATAACAGGGAAGGGGCAACTTAAGACTAGAGCTTAGTTAAAAACAGAAGATAAAAATATTATGTGTAGCAGGCTGACATATGCAGCGTATTAAAATCAGTCTAGGAAGAGGCAGTGAGGGTATTGAAAAAGAAGAATGCAAAAACATGCAAACAAAAACAACAGGGTGACATATGGCATTACTAGTTCAAATGTGGTTACATAGCAATGTTCAAGTATGATAGGCCTCTTTTTAATGTTAGAACTTTATTTTGTAGGCTAGAGTGATTTTATATGATAAAACTGATGAATAGATCTCTTCCAAAGAGGTATGTATCTTTACAGTGGCTTGTGTGTCCCAGATAGAGTTCAACTCCCTTGCTTGATGAAAACTGCGAAAGCTTATTTCTTTTGAATATATTTTTACACAGTTGCCTTGTATGATTTAGCACAGAATTTCTTCAGTTGATCAATTTAAAAACAATTGATTTAGTGAAATACTATTTTTTGAAACAGTACCTTGTTAGTCTTTATTCATTTACTGATTTCTTCAATGGATTCTGAATATCCCTAAAAAGTATTTTGTTTACTTTTAAAACTTCTTAGGCTTTATGAACAGGAATCATCTTGAATATATTTATAAATAACTCTTTTTACTAAATATTATAGTTTTGGATATTAGTCCATATCAATGAATGTATATTTAATCTAATCCTTTACTGTTTTATTATATTCATTCATTGTACTCAGACTTTTAAAGTGGGTAAGTTATAAACAACAAATTGAAGGAGTTATCTTCTTTGTTTATTATTCATTTGCACTGTCTTTTAACTACAAAATTCAGTGAAGTTATATTTATTATAACTGATATATTAGGTTTATTTTTACATATTAGTTTTGTGTTACTTTTCTGTTTCTATGTCAAGATACTTGACCCACAGAAATTGAGAGATAGTAAATGTGTTGTTCTAAACCACTAAGTTTTGTGGTTGCTATGCAGCAATAGATAAGTGATAAAAATCACTAAAATATTAAGATAAAACAACTGCTTAACTAACATTCTTTTTGAAGAATGACTTTGACCACGTATTTCTCACCTTCATTAGTTCATTATGCAGTGGTAAATCATTATGATATTTGATTCATTATCTGAGATAATGCATATTTTATTTTCCTTTTTATACATAGAATCACTGCTTTCTAAAGATTCTGTTACTGAATGAATATCTTTGGGAAGAATGTGCGCAGTAATTTTAAGAAGAATAATGTCAGCTCATGTGGTTGTCCTGGGATACAATAAATTTTATGATGCAGAAAGATCCATCATTGGTACTTTTCATATACAATAAGTACCTTTGGTTTATCCTTCCAGAGTCATCCTGCACTCTTCTCCTTCCAGATATCTGCCCTTGGAGGATGACTCTATGGACTTCATCAGTGGCTTCCCCACTCGCTAGATTCCTATTGGGTTCAGATAACTTGAAAACCTGGGTAGGAAGTCAGAAGATGGTTGGAAAGTGAGGTTGAGACATTTATTCCTTTGTTGTCCTGTCTGTGCCATTCTGTCGGACTGATTTTGTCACTAGCTGGAAGGCACCTGGTCCTCTCAAGGTAGCCTGCTTCTTAGGAATTTCTTTCTGTATTGTTATTGTAACCGTTTCCTTTCTGGTATCCCTAGCTGTAGTATGACACACTATTCATAGTGGTCACCTCATACAAATATGTATAAAATATTTCTTTGTAATTAAAATTTCCTCAAATTATTCTGAGTATGCTTTCTGTTTCCTCTTGTGACTCTGTCTGACACATCTCATTAAAATCCAGAATATAAGTTAAAAAAAGGCCACTTTGATGGCAAGAAACTGCAGATGAGAAAAAGAAGAGCAAAAAACTACTCACTATGTGTTAAATCCAGGAGCAACCTACTTGGTATTATATTACAGAGAGTTGTAAAAAGATCAGAGAGTAAGCCACCAGGTTCTTCATTCCACTGAGGATAGTGTTTACTCTGTTTACCATCATTTTTAACTTTGAAGAAAGATACCTGGGTTTTAACAGAAAGGAAAACTTTACAAGGCTTGCTTACAGATCCTTATTTAAATGCATGCTTTTTTATCACTGCATGTCTTCAAGGTTGCTTCAAAGGTATATTAACCTGTCTCCTGTTTTCCATTTCTATCATTCTTTATGTTGGTTTAGAGCTCCTCAGAAACAGAAATTGAGACAAAGATTTCAGTGCCAATAGAGTTGTTAAGGGGGGAGGTAATCTCAGAATTACTCCCCTGTAAGGCAGTATAGAAGTAAGGCAGGAACTCCAAAAAGGGATTAAGTATCAAACTAGATACCATGTGGCAGCTGAAACTTAACCCCACAAAGGAGTTCTGGGAAACAGTGTAGAAAATTGCTTAAGGTTAGCCCACCTAAGCAACAAAGGGTCTGGGGTATTAATATACCAACTCCAGTCAGTTATTGGGCATTAATTCCCTAGAACTTCCAGCTTGCTAAACTTGTGATTAGAATGAAGCCTAATTGCAAGAAAAAGTCCTCAGGCCAAGAAGAAAAAAAAAATCCAAGTACTAGCTTTGGGAAGTCTGGCTGGTCTGCGATGAAATGGTAGAGACCAAAGGGATATGTGCAAGGCACGAGCAGTGCCTCTTATGCTCTATGTAGAAAATTCATTTTCTACACTGCTACCAGAATGTTTTTTGTCAAAAAGTAAATTTGATTCTGTAACCCATTTGCTTAGATATTTCAACGTTTTTCACGGAATTCCTAAAATAAAGTTCAAAATCCTAAACATAATACAAAGAGTGCCTGCAAGATTGAGTCTCAACTACTTTTCCATCTTCATCATCATTTTATGACCTACTCCACCCACAATAGGCTTCTTTCAGATTTCACAATATAATGTGGCACCTCCCAACATAGGACATCCGTGTAGAGTAGACCCTCTTTTCCCTATTTAGTTAATGTGCACTCTATTTTCTGAATTTAGCTTATTAATTACTTGTTGGCTAGGATAGCCTTCCCTGATCTCTGTATGTGAAATCTACTAGTATGTCTTTTTATAATACCTTCTTTTTCTTCTTCTTTTTATTATACCTTCTCTTTATAGAATTTACTAGAGTTATTATTTTGCATTTATTTAAATAATATTTTGTAATGTTTACCTCCACAAATTGATTATATGGTTGAAAGTTTCAGGTTTTTCCCTCCCCAGTTATGTCTCCATCATTTGACACGGTAACTGATGGGTATTCTATAGAGATTCTATAATTAGTTTAAAAAATGAAGTTATTTATAATGTTTGGAGCCATTATTAAGTACATATTTGTGATACTGTTATTACAAATACTGAATAATAATAATAAATAATGAACACTTATCCATATATAGAATGATACTGAACTAAATCCTTTTCTTGTATTACCTTATATAAAGAAAGTTATAATTTATTATTACCCTAACCACAGGAATGTATTGGGCATCTAGTATAAGTAGATACTGTAAGGAACTATTGATGTATAAGACATTCAAACATTTCATGGTCCTGTGGGGACACATTTTATGCATGTATATAAGAATAAAAAATTATATAACAATTCTATGTATTAGTTGAGTTAGGGATTTATACAAAAGGCATACTAAGCATTAAATAAATGCTAATGAATATAAAGACAGGCAAATGTTAGGGAAATGGCACTAAGGACTATGGTGATATGTCGGGGAAGAAATGGAAAGAACTGTGGCTTTTTAGTAGGTCTTGCAGTGTGGCTAGGTTGGAATAGTTTGACAACAGTGGGAATATTATAAAAATGATTAATGAACAAAATATTATTTCAAGTATGGCACCATCATTTTACATGAAAATGAAAATCATAGAATGTCTGAAAGTGAAAGTTTATTTACTTCCCAATAATATGAACTAAATTATGTGAAAATCATCACACCTTAACATTTCATTGCAGAAAAGCAAATGCATACAAATATTTCTTCATATAACGCAGCTGCTTGACTACTGTTGAACAGATCCTCTCATTAAGAGATACACCAGTGTGGTAGGCTTTTCCCCTTCCTCTTTTCCCTTTCTCTCCTTGGCAGTAGTGCAAATATCAGGACATCATGAAAGCTGAGGACAAGCAATCTTTCCTAAAATTAGAGGCAATCCCATATGTTTGTTAACAAAGGCAGTGTGAATTATTAGAGGTAATATAGGATAGTAGTTAAGAATCTGCATAGCAAACAGACTTCTCAGGCTCAAATATGTGATCTGACACTATGTGACCTTGGGCTATTTCATTAGTTTCTCAGAGCCTCAATATATATATATATATTTGTATTAATTTTTTTTCACATCTTTATGGAGTATAATTGCTTTACAATGGTGTGTTAGTTTCTGCTTTACAACAAAATGAATCAGTTATACATATACATATGTTCCCATATCTCTTCCCTCTTGCATCTCCCTCCCTCCCACCCTCCCTATCCCACCCCTCCAGGTGATCACAAAGCACCCAGCTGATCTCCCTGTGCTATGCGGCTGCTTCCCACTAGCTATCTACCTTACGTTTGGTAGTGTATATATGTCCATGCCTCTCTCTCACTTTGTCACAGCTTACCGTAAAATGGGTTTGAAAATAAGATATCTATCATAGAGTTGTCAGAATTAAATGAAATACTTCATGGAAAGTGGTTAGAACAGTGCCTGGCCTATAATGAGCATTAAAGTAACTAATTATCATCTTGAAAAGACATTTTCCTGAGAGACCTGACCATTGGAATGATTTATTTCCCCTTCTTACCCTATACCTTCCCAAATCTCCAAGGAACCAGATATCTAGGATATCTAGCATTCAGTAGGAAACCATGAAACCAAAGGACAAACAGCATAGGGAAAGTCTGAATCACAAGAGACAAAAGACTGGAGATAGGAAGAAGAAGAGGAGGGAGTTCAGGGTGGGAGAGTTTGCTCTAAAGACCTTGAGAGACATTTGATACCCTATTGTCAATAACTGAGCCCAGGCACCAGTAAGAAAAACCTCGAGAGGGGAAAACAGAGGAATAGGGCAGCAGAGCTTGTTCCCAATCTCTACCAGATGAGGATATGGTAAAGGACTGGAATTTACAATTTGAATTGAAAGAAAACAACTTCTCATTGATGCTCTGCATGTGCTAACTAGCTAGAAGTAAATCCTTTAGGATTATAAATTGTATTGTCTTTTCCTTTCAGGATAAGGTGGTAGTAGTACTCTTAATACACAGAGAAAAAGAGAATCAGAATATTATTAAATGTGATTTTAAACAATTTATAAATAATGTTAAAATTATGTGTAATTTTATATTTCTCAAGTGTGCTGCATATATGAAGAACTAATGGGTACATAATATTTCCTCATTTTCTAATTGAAGAGACTATTCCTAAATTTATAGCTACATGTAGTTTACACAATCAGGTGATAATTTCCCATCTTTTTTTTCCACAAGCATTTCTTTTGTTCTATTTGCAGGTTGATGTGTTGTCATTGTGTTTTCCAAAATCTCAGAATTTGTGCCAAAATGTTAAATGTATGGTCCAATATTTATTCATTTTCTCCATTTACTTATGACTATTTAATCATAATATTGTTCCTTAGTTCTCCCTGCAGATCTGTGCAATTAGACAGTTAAACAATGTTTCAACTGTGTAGCTTCAAGTTTAGTGGTGATCTTAGAGTTTTCAGAAATTTGCCATGTGTACTGTGCTATCCACTTGCTAATTTAGCTCATAGAAGAGACTTTTGAAATATTTCCCAAAGTCAGAAATTTAGTGATCTTAAGTTAGAATCCGTAAACTCTAATTTTAGTATTCTAGTAGGTTTCCTTTTGAGAGAAAGATTTTTTATTTCTGGAATTTTTGTTTGCTCACTTAAAAAAAAGAAAAGGATAGGATGGTTTTGGAAAATAAATCATGCCTTCTAGACAAATAGATTCAAGTAATTAGAGAAGTTTGAGTGCAGGAATAGGGTAAAAAGAAATTTTTTTTAATCAGATATAAATCTGATAGTAAAAATTGTAGGAAGCATAAATTTTTTTTCTTTTTTTCGGTATACGGGCCTCTCACTATTGTGGCTTCTCCCGTTGTGGAGCACAGGCTCCGGACGTGCAGGCTCAGCAGCCATGGCTCACGGGCCCAGCCGCTCCACGGCATGTGGGATCTTCCCGGACCGGGGCACGAATCCGTGTCCCCTGCATCAGCAGGCGGACTCTCTACCACTGCGCCACCAGGGAAGCCCAAGCATAAATATTTATATTTCTTATTTGTAATAACTAAAAAATAATCAAAATATTTTGCATTTTTATGACTCTTCTTTTTAACTCGTCATGTTCTGGCTTACTAAAGTGACAGTTCTGCTTAATTGTGGATATAGAACTCATTAAATAATTTTAACTTTGGTGGTTACTGTGGAAGAAATAGATATATGAAATGTATGTAGCAATCTTCTTTCTGGGAAGCTTTCCTAAAACTTTCTTAATAATCCAAATGTATTCCAGTTATGATATAATTGCATAAACCTTATGATTTGTTGTTGCTAGACTCCATTTTTCATTTAATTATTAGCTCTTATAAGTAGACCATATTTTAATAGGAACAGTTATTGTGAAAAACATAATTAACATTGTTAAAACACTGAAGGCACTTGATTTTCTCAATTATTTGCAGTTGTCTTTCTAAAACAAGAAATTACAAAAGAAAACTATTTCTAAACTCAATTTTAAATGAATTCAAATTAGTTTTCAAGTGTTTAAAATATTATTCATTATTTTTTATTCATTTAGTATATGTTGTATTATTCATGTGGTTTTGATTCCCCTTTGTAAGGAAAATATTCTGAAAGCATTTCACAGCACTTTATCCAATTCTAAAGAAAGTTACATTATAACTAAGTAAAACATTTAATTGACAGATGAATAAATGTTACATGACCTATTTAATCACAACTATTAATATGGAAAAATTTGGGACAAGTTTAAATAACTAAATAATTGTTCATGTTATGTCTCATTCAACACATTTATTCCCGCGAGCTGGCCAGACAACTGCTTTTAGCAATTTCAGCAATTTAGCCTTTAGCTTTTTAAAGATTACTCTCCACACATTATATTAATTCCCTAGAGTTAGATATTAAGTAAATCTCCTCAGTTCTGTTAAAAGAAGTATACTCTTTATTTAATTTGCTGGGAAAAAAATGCACTGAAGTCAAATGTTATAACAATCATTTTTAAAGTGGAAATGTACATGCCAATTAAACCACTTCTGCTGTGCTTTAACCTCTTATCACAATAACACATTTTCATTTTTCTATTTTTAATACTATGGAAAATTTTAAATTACCCTCAAAAACATCTTAGAACATTACTGCAGGGAATGTTTAAGTGGTCTTTTAATTTTAATACATACCAAAGAAAATAAATAAAACCAAATTAAAACCTGAAAAACCTGGACTACTAGTTTAGAGTTCAATAAGAACTGGTTATGAGAAGTTGACATTGCAGAATTCTGTAAAAGATACATATTTTTTTAAGAGTGCAAATACATCTGAGACGTTGTGAACTTATACTGCACAATTAAGACTTTTTTTAAGCCCATAGATTCTCACTTTTTTTCATCTCTTAAAATTGTGGCAAAAAACACATAGCATAAAAGTTACCATTTTAACCATTTCTAAGTGTGCCGTTCAGTGGTATTAATTTTATTCACATCATTGTACAATCATTCTACAAAACGTTTTCATTTTGCAAAACTGAAACTCTATATCCATTAAACAACAGCTCCCCATTTTGCCCTCTCCCTAGTTCTGGCAACCACCATTCTACTTATTCTCTGTTTCTATGAATTTGACTACTCTATATATCTCATATAAACAGGATCATACAATATTTGTCTTTTTGTGACTGAATTAATTCACTTAGCATTATGTCTTTTAAGTTCATCCATGGTGTATCATTTCTCAGAATTTCCTTCCACTCTAGGGCTTACTAATATTCCATTATATGCACATACCACATTTTGGTTATCCATTCATCCATCAACGGACACTTAATTACTTCTACCTCTGAACTACCGTGAATAGTGCTTCCACTAACATGGGGATGCAAATATCTCTTTAATATACCGATTTCAGTTGTTTTGGGTATATATCCAGTAGTAGAATTGCTGGATACACTCTTTATTTTTAAATTTTGATACTTGGTCACTGTAACTTCTATGGATGTGATTTCACTTTGGTACTATATTTAACTTACAAAAAAAGACCATACTACCATAGTTAGTTATGATTATTAATTAAATTATAATTTGAGGTTATTTATTAAATTATAATTTGAGGGAATATTATTTTTATGAATTTTAAAATTTATTTCATTCATCATTAAATTAGCTATATCATTAAATATAGCTTGGGTCATGGTTGAAACCAGAGTTTGATAACTCAGTTCTCTTGTTTAAGGTGTAATATTAACTTATGTAATTCTAAATTCTATATTCATCATAGTATAGTATGATAGTATATCACATATACATAGTATATTATAGGGTATAATAATACTACATCCAAAAATTCCTTGATTTCTTGCTGCAAGTATTAATACTTTTTATTTCATAATAATCAGCATTTGTGGGAAATTCTTAGGTTATATATGGATGAAGAAACTGTTCTTCAGCTATGTTATTTTTCTTCATTTTATTTTTTTCTTTGTATTTATCTATGTGAGACCAACAACAAAGTAAAGAAACAAAAGGCAATCAATTAAAATCTTATTATGAATTATCCATGCACTCCTGAGGGTCTCTGAGTTAAAGCATTTACTTCAAGAGAAGTGTACCTTGATATTTTTTAAAAGGTTGCTGTGAATGTTATCAACAAAAATCAGAGGAAAGAAAAAGCTCCAAGCTGGTGTGATTATACACACCCACACCATCAGTGAAAGTCAAGTTTACTGTCCTTAACTGCCAAAGGTGTAAATGAGCATCTGAGGCTAGTGCTAATTACAGCAATCTAAATACAGAAACTGCTGTTCTTAAGTCTAGAAAGCAAAGTGAGATCCAGCATTGATTTCCAAAGTGTGTAATTATAGAACTCCTTCCTGTGATACTATGTTTGATCTTAATAATGATAATTCCTATTTAAATCTAAAGCATTTTATTTAAAACTGTTTTTAAAGCCTTTATAAATACCAATTTGTAATTACTGTCAATGTAAAGATATTTTTAGTTAGTAATGTCATTTGGTATGATTTCTGATGGTTCAAGTTAACTGAACATTCAGAGTAATTTCACTGATAGCTTTTCAAAAAATCAAAATACTGTAAAGAGCCCACATTAATTTTGGCAATGATGCATTAAGTTGCAAATATGGATGACTGATTTGGATTTTGAGGGTGAGGAATTGGCATTGTTGAATTATGTAAGCATAAGTGCTTTTTTTCCTATCTTATGCCTCTTACAGGTAGATGAAGCAGTCTGCTATAGTATAATAGAGCAAAACATGGGTTCATAAAACGAAGTGCCTGAATAAGTTACTCATTCCTTTTGAGCCTGAGTTTTCCATAGAAAATGAAGATAAGAGCTTTTTAATGGGGTTATTATGAGGATGAAATGAATTTTTATATGTACCATACTGAGAAAGAATGCCTTACAAGTAATTATTAATGATTAATTTTACTGTAGTCATTGAATCCTTGATAGCTCTCTCTATACTGAATTATTCTCCTCTACTTAAAATCATGTTAATTTTCCCTATCCTAAAATCATGTTCTATTGATGCTATGACCTATAAGGTGTCTCATCCTCTCTTTTGTCCTTTTACAAACTCCTTAGTAGAATAATTTATGGTTGTTATCACCAATAATAGTAGATTCCATATACTTTCACATATATATATCATTTATAGACATGGGCTTATAATATGTTTAACATTTTTGCTGTGATTCTCTTCACTGAATTATTTGTTCAAACGTTTTACTGATCAGCAAGTTTAGAATGGCATTATCAGTTTTCCTGGCTAATAATTATAGTACCATAATTCTGCAGTACTTTGTTGAACATGCTATATTTTTTCCTGTTTTTGATTATTTGTTCTTTCCCTTGTTGGAAAAGCAGTATGGTATAGTGCTTTGAATCAGAAGCTCGTAACCTATACAGCTAGAGTGCAAATCTTGGTCCTGCTACTTAATAGTTGTGTAATCTTGGATAAACTACTTATTTGTTAAAAGCAGAAAGTTGTTATTGGACACCATAATGAAAAACCTTACTATCTCATAGCATTTTTAGACTTGAGTCAGTTCTCACTACTAGAAGCCATAATTTAAAGGATAGGTCAATCCCCAAGAGGAAGGACTCTGAAATACCACTGCAATTACATGCAATACATATATCCTATTCTTCCCATGATTGTACACTAGGAAAAGAGGAATGCCCAGACTAGATATAGGCATTGGACACCCATTCTGAACTGACACTGGTATCATTGTGTCAAAAGCCAGTAGAGTCCCTGTAAGTACATAGGTAGTTGGACTGGGTGATAAATTGAATCCTAAATGAATTTTGTCTTATAAAGTTTATTTCCCTTCTTTGAGAGTGCATATATGGCATGAGTATTCTTAGTGGTTGACAGAATCCTCTCATAAATCCTTGACCTGAAGAACAAAAAGCCATCAGGATTGGAGAAGCTAAGTTCCTTTTTAATTCACTGTTCTTACTTACTGCAAATGCTATGAAAATTGGTGGATATTATTGAACAACTATAACATACCAAGGAATAGCTCCAATTACAGTTCTTGTAGAGGAGATGGTAACTTTATTTTAGTAGACTGTAGATCTTCTAGGTCTAATATATGGCTGTTTCTCTGGTGAATGTCTTCTTTTCAGTCTCCAACAGTAAAGAGTATCAAAAGCTGTTCACATGCGTCTGGGATAAAGAGTGGTACACATGTATATATTTATATTTGGCCAAATGGTAAGCTATATTTTTTCCTATCACAATATATTTCAAAGGAAACTTAATTGTCTTGACATTTACCAAGAACATTATACTGATCTAGTATATTGATGACAGAAAAAGGCAAGTACTCTGGATATTCTGGAGTACATGCCAGGAAATTTACGTGTTTTTCATTTAGATAAAAATGTAGGTGCCTAAATATTCTCAGATATTCTATCCAAGGTAAAGAACAAATGTGTTTCCTAACACCAGAAGAGAAGGATAGCTTCTGTTAGGCCTCTTAGGGCTTGGAGACCAATTTCTACTATACTTAGAAATACAGGTCTAAATCATGTAGTGGGTATATTATTTTCCTATTGCTGCTGTAATAAATTACAAAAAATTAGTAGCTGAAAACAACACAAATTTATTATCTTCTAGCCGATAGCTCCAAATCATTCCCATTGGATTGAAATCAAGGTGTCAGAAGGGCAGTTCCTTCTGGAACTTCTGAGGACAGAACCCGTTTCCTTATCTTTTTCAGCTTTTCAAGTCCACCGTCAGTCTCTGGATCCTGACATATTCCTGGCATAACTCCAGCCTCTTGATTCATCATCACAACTTCTACTACTGACTTGGTTCATCCTGCCTCCTTTTCATAAAGACTCTGTGATCACATCTCTCCACCTAGATAATCCCAAATAATCCCTCCAACTCAAGGTCCTTAACTTGAAGGTTCTGCAAAGTTCCTTTCGGCTTGTAATGTAACATAATCACAGGTTCCAAGGCTTAGGACATGGACATCTTTGGGGAGCCATTATTCAGCCTACCACAATGGGTAACTCAGAGAGCTGCCATTTTTGATGGAACTCAGAGAATGAGAGGGCACAGAAAATGTGCAAACATCAGTACAAACTGCTCTGTCATTTCTGACATGTGATCCAGCAGACTCTTGCCTCAATGGTAAAGCTTTAAGAGTCTAATTTTTGAGGCATGACAGGATATTCTCTATGAATTAAGAGGCAAGTTACTATACCTAGCAGCCACTATCCGTAAGATTCACAGTGATTATTGGACCTCTCTGAATTTTGGAAGCAGCATTTACCCAACTGCAATCCTCCTCAGACTTACTTGTTCAGTAACTCAGATTGAAGTGTAGCCCTAAGCAGGAGAGGCTTCTGAATAAGTCCTTTGTGTTATAAATCAAGGCCATGCTCTCTGCATCAAACTATTTAAAAAACATCACTCCTGGTATACTACTGAAACTTAGGTGACATTGAGCATCTGATCATGAAACAGTAAATATTGATGTACCTGGAGCTACCCATCCTTAACTAGGTGTTATCAAGTCTACAAAACATAAGTTTGGATAGGTGGAGAAGCAATCCACCATAAGATAGGAGTGACATATTTTCAATTGAGGTCCAGATGGTCCAGATGGCATGAATAAGTTACTTTTACAGACAGCACCAATGATCTTGTCACCTACATCTGTTTCATTGATGTCTATCCTTTAATTTAAACCTATTTTCTCCCAGGTAGTTCCCAATGGCTAACTTAAAAAAGAAAAACAAAACAAAACAAAAAAACAGAGGGATTTGATTCAAAGATAGATTCAAACAATCTATGGTTTCCTGGCTGAAAATGAAATGGCTGTCACATATAAACCCACATAGGAGTGGCCCTGAAATATAAACATTAAGTGGAGAAAGTTGTAAGAATATGCTAGGATACTCATTTTGTATGGAGGAGATGGGACCTGAGTTGTAAAAACACACATGCTTCCTGTAGAGTAAAGGATGGCCTGAATAGTTTTTCAGGAACCTTGAAAAAAACAGCATTAGAAGATCACAAAAAATGAGTTGCAGAAGAGTCCTAAAGGAGAGCGCACTAAGCATATGCATCCATGGAAGAAGAAGCTGTTATTCTGATAGGGAGAGAACTAATATTTAGTAAAGTACAGTGGTCTCATTTCTGGTGATCTTCCTGGGCCCTGTTTTAGATCTGAATATACATCTCTACAAGTGGGCTAAAGAACCTGTATTTTAAAATTTCTGCATCAAAGAATGGTCAGCTGATGCATGGCTCAGTGTTTGGAAACTCTGCCTTATGTAACGCAACTTATTGATCAGTTTTTATCCTAACTGCAATCTTCAGGATAGACTTTAATTGTAGATATTAATAGGTCTCCAGTTTCTTAACTCTGATAGTGAGAACTGTTAGCAGTACACTAGATGATGTTTGAATAATAGAAAGTAAACTGGGACTATTATCACTTAACTTGAGAAATGTACCTCTAGTAAAATAGGTGGGCATAAATGCATTAACAGCTTTATTAATTATCATTAACATAACATAAAATTCATCCATTTAATGTGTACAATTCAATGGAGTTTTAGTATATTCTGAAAGCTGTGCAACTATTACCATAATCTAATTTTAAAACATTCTAAATACGTCAGATACGCCTTAGCCAAAAGATAAAGTTTAATATAACCAGTTATAAATCATGGTGTTATTGTATAGCCCCCTGAGATGGGCACATCATCTCTCTGGTATCCTTCCCAATAATGCATAACTCAAAGCAGCCATGAGAAAACATCAGAAAAACACAAACTGGAATAATCTACAAAATAACTGGCCAGTTACTCTGCAAAGTTGTCTAAGTAATGAAATGTAAGGAAAGGCTGAAGAACTGTTACAACTGAATTCAATATGGGATCCTGGATTATCAGAGAGAAATAGAAATTAGTGGGAAAATGTATAAAATCTGAATTAGTTCTGTACTTCAGTTAATAATATTGCATTAAGGTTAATTTCTTAGCTTTGTTATATGTTCTTTGCTTATGTAAGACATATTTTTTGTTGTTAATGTTGATATAAAAGGAAGCTGAATGAAAGGTATATTGGAACTTTTTGTACTATTTATTTAACAGTATTATTGAGGTAAGATTCACATGCCATTTAATTAAACCTTTTAAAGAGTGTAATATATAAGGGCTACACTTTCACCACATACCTACCAGCAGTTGTTATTGCTGTCTTTTTTATTTCAGCCATCCAAGTGAGTGTGGCATTTTATTGTGGTTTGGATTTGCATTTCCCTAATGACTAATGATGCTGAGCATCTCTTTATATGCTTACTGGCCAGTTGCATATCTTCTTTGGAGAAATGTCTATTCAAATCCTTCTTGCATTATTAAGTTGGGAGTTATTTATTGTCCTCTGTATATTATTCCCTTATCTACTATGTAATTTGCAAAATTTTTTTTCTGTCCTGTGTGTTATCTTTTCATCTTCTTGATGTCCATTGAATCACAAAAGTTTTAAATTTCAGTGAAGTTCAATTTATCTATTTTTTTCATTTGTTTCTTGTGGTTTTGGTGTGGAATCTAGGTAACCATTGCCTAATTAAAGGTCATTATGGATTATTCCTGTTTTCTTCTAAGAGTTTTATTGTTTTAACTATACATCTATAACCCATTTGGGGTTAATTTTTTCATATGATGTGATGTGGCTAATATCTTCAGTATATTTCAGTGTTGAATAGAGCTGATAAAAGTATGTATCTTTTTTTTTTTATTCCTCATGTTAGGAGGAAACTATTGGGCCTTCACTATTAAGTAAGATGTTAGCTACAGTTTTCTTGGAGACTCCCTTTACCAGATTGAGGAAATTCCCTTCTATTGCTGGTCTATTTAATATTTTCATCATGGAAGGGTTTTGTGTTTTGTCAAATGCCTTTTCTGTGTCTATTTAGTTGATCATGTGGTTTTTGTCTTTTATTCTGTTAATATGGTATATTTTTGATTTTTGGAAGTCAGAAAACAGCTTCACATTTCTGAGATGAATCTCATTTTGTCATGGTGTATAATGCTTTTTATAAGATACTGGATTCAGTTGGTTAGTATTTATCTATATTTATAATGATTATTGCACTATAGTTTTATTTTCTTGTTCTGTAATTTTCTGGTTTTGTATAAGGGTAATGCTGGCCTCATCAAATTAGTTGGGAAATATCCCGTCTTCTAATTTTGGAAGAGTTTATGAAGGATTGCTCTCAATTCTTTAAATATAATTTACCAAGCATTTGTGAAACCATCTGAGCCTGGGTTTTTTGAGAGAAATTAATTACTAATTCTGTCTTTTTAATTGCCGTAGGTATATACAGATTTTCTATTTTTTCTTATGTCAATTTTAATAGTTTTATTAGGCAGCATAATAGCCCCATAAAAATGTCCAAAAATGACCTGGCAAAAGGGAATTACAGATATGATTAAGTTGAGAGAATTTAGATGGGGAGATTTTCCTAGAATTATCCACGTGGGCCCAAGGTAATTACTAGAGTCTTTATTAGGGAAAAGAGACAAGAAAATCAGAAGAGATATGAAGATAGAGCCAGTAGTTATAATCAGAGAAAGACTGGAAGATGCTATGCTGCCAGCTTTAAAGATTATAGATAGTCTACTGGGTATGATTAATTTCCACATATTTGTGAGTTTTTCAAATTTTATTGTTATTGATCTCTAACTTAACTGTAGTAGGATTACATACTTTGTATAATTTCAATATTTTAAAATTTACTGAGGATATTTTTTTGGCCTAGAATGTTTTTTATCCTGGAGAAAATTTAATGTGTGTTTGAGAAGTTTATATGTATTTTATTTTATTGAGTGGGGTAGTCTATACGTCTGTTAGGTCTAGTTAGTTTATACTGTTGTTCAAGTCTTCTTTATATTATATGTGATTGCTCTATCAATTATTGAAAGTGGCATATTAAAGTATTTAACTATTGTTGAATTTTCTATTTTTTAACTTCAAATTTAGTTTTTCTGTATGTAATTTTCTCTATTGTCTGGTGCATATATGTTCAAATTATTATATCTTCCTAATGGATTGCCCCTTTTATCATTACATTTATTTTTGATCAGAAGTTATTTTTTGAACTTCTTTTCTGATGCTTTATCTCTTTTCTCTCCTGTGAAACTTCCATTATATGTCTGTTGACACACTTATCGGCATCCCACATTTCTTTGTCTTCATTTTGTGTGTGTGTCTCTCTCTGCCCTTCAAACTGAATAATCTATATTGATGTTTCTGCAAGTTTGCTTTTGTCAGCTCACATTTATTGCTGAGTCACTTTAGTAGTTTTTATTATTATCATTGTGCTTTTCAATTCCAAATTTCTATTTGGGTCTTTTTTATTAATTGCATCTCACTTTTTTTATTTCTTATTTCATGAGATATAATTATCATATTTTCCTTAAAGTTTTTAAACATTTAGTTCTTTGCATATATTTATAACCACTGGTTCAAAGTCTTTCTCTGATAAATCTAACATATGAGCTCCCTCAAAAATTTTCTGTATTGTCTGCTTTTTTTCCTATATGTGGATCAAAATCTCCTATTGCTTTTCATGTCTCATTTTAAAAAGTAAACATTTTAGATAATATATTGTAGCAATACTGAGACAAATAAATACTTTATCTTGACCTCCAAGCCTTGTTGTAGTTGTTTGCTTGTTTTTGAAGATAAAGTATACTATAATAATTCAAGGAAGCTTACAGTAATCCTTACTGTAGTCACTGAAAGAATAATATAAAAATGTATAACTAAAAACTAATTGTGGTGATTATCAGTTAATTCAAAAGTAAGTAATGGATGAGGACATGAGCAAAGAAATAATGGGACAAATAGAAAACATATAGTAACGTATGGTAGAATTAAGCTCAGTTATGTCAAGAATTGCATGAAATGTAAGTGTACTAAAATTATGAGTTAATTAGAGAGCCATTGAAAGAATTTGAACAGAGAATTGTTAACTGATAATTAGACACTGAAATAGGCATAGAATTTTCAGAAACCAGAACATAACAGACATATAAACATTAAAATGTTATGTAAAATTGTATCATAATTTTATAAAAATTATGTTTTTATTCTTTATTATAATACTTGCATACTATGTATAATGATTATATTTTGTTATTTTTATAATGTATGTTCTTATTTGTATACTATGTGTACATGCAAATATAATATACAAAATCTATTGAAAGGTGGTAAATTTATGATACTGGCAAATCAGTTGATATTAGATAACTGAAGAAAGAGTTGAAGAAAGTTAATTAAAGAGAATATTTCATATGTAATAAGGTGCCTGGTGTTCGTAATCTAGAGACAAATTTTGCAATGGTAGGCATTGGTTTAAAAGAAAATGGAGGTTCTATTGAGCTATTATAGTTATAATATAGTCTTATCCAAGTTGAAGCAGTGAGAAGAACAATTTTATCTTACCGAAAATTCAGCATCTCCTAGACTGGAAGGAGTTATATATTATTTTAAGTATCATATTATAGCATTTTTCATATAATAGACTCCTTCTTGACCTAGAATACTTAGCATTTACTTTCTTTAGCCTAACCTTTAGTGATCAATGATCAATCCTTTCTCTTACTGTACTTATTAAAACTCCTTTAGGATATGCATGTATAATAGAAAACCTTTTACAAAGAAGTTTCTCCATAATTGTGAATTTTAATTGCTTTCTTTTTAATTTATTTATTATTTTTTATTCCCATTACCCTTTTCTCTACCAAGGACCCAAACTTTTTCTGGCTCCATGATAACCTGTGTAGAGCAGCCTTCTTAGAAGATATACATCCTAGTGTCATCCACAGGAGAGAGTGATAGCCAAAAAACTCCATTTGCCCTCACTGTGAGTCAATCAGAGATGTCACAGTGACCCTAAAACCAGTAATTCCCTTCTGACATCAGTTCCTGACTCATGATGAATTCTAAAAATTCTGGCATGAAATGTCAGCCAAGTAATATAGCATTTTGGGGGCATAATGTTACAGTCTATTTTTCTTCTTCTATTGTGGTAAAATACACATAACAAAATCTACCATGTTCACTACTTTTAAGTATACGATTCAGTGGGATTAAATACATTCATAATATTGTGCCACCATTACCACAAAGTATCTCCAGAACTCTTTCATATTGTTAAATTAAAACTCTATACCCATTAAACAATAACTCCCCATTCTCTCTTTCCATCCAGCTCCTGGCAACCATCATTCTACTTTCTGTCTCTGATTTGGACTATTTTAGGTACCTTATATAAGTGGAATCATACAGTATTCTTTCTGAGACTGGCTTATTTCACTTAGCATAATGTCCTCAATTTTCATCCATCTTGTAGAATGTGTTATACATGTGTAACATATGTAGCATTTTTAAGGCTGAATAATATTTCATTGTATGTATATGCAATATTTTGCTTATCCATTCATCCATTTATGGACACTTGGCTTGATTCCATTTTAGTTATTGTGAATAATGCTTCAATGCACCAGGGTGATAAATATCTCTAAAAGACCTTGCTTTCAATTAATTTTTGTGTATACCCATAAGTTAAATTGCTGGATCATGTGGTAACTTTATTTTTAATTTTCTGAGGAAACATCATATTATTCTCCATAGCAGCTGTACCATTTTAGATTCCCACTAACAGTATACAAGGATTCCAATTTTGCCACATTGTCACCAGCACTTATTATTTTCTGATTTTTGATACTAGCTGTTTTAATGGGTGTGAGTTATTGAAGTTTCAATTTGCATTTTTCTAATGATTAGTGATCTTTAATATCTTTCCATGTGTTTATTCGACATTTGTGTATCTTCTTTGGATATACAAATTCTATTTAATTCCTTTGACAATTTTTGATATTGGGTTGTTTGTTCTTGTTAAGTTTTATGAATTCTGTCTATATTTTGGATGTTAATCTCTTATAAGATATATTATTTGCAAATATTTTCTTCCACCATTTAGGTTGCTGTTTTACTCTGTTGATAGGGTTTCTAAGTGCACAAAATTCTAAAATTTTCATGAAGTCCAATTTGTCTCTTTTCCTTTGAGTTGCTTCTGGCTTTGGTGTCATATCCAACAAATAATCACCAAATCTGATGTCACGAAGCTTTTGCCCTGTTTTCCTCTAAGATTTTTATAGTTCAAGCTTTTCCATTTAGATCTTTGATTCATTTGAGTCACTTTTTGTATGTAGTGTTAGGTAAGATCCAACCTCCCTCTTTTGGATTTGGATGTCCAGTTGTTCCAGCACCATTTGTTGAAAATATTGTATTTTTCCCATTGAATAGTCTTGGGACCCTTGACAAAAATCATTTGACCATATATATGAGGGTTTATTTCTGGGCTCTCTTATTCCATGATATTTATGTCTCTTTTTATGCCAGTTCCACACTGTTTTGATGACTGAAGCATTGTAGTAAGTTTTGAAGTCAGGAAGTGTGAGTCTCCCAGCTTTGTTATTCTTTTATCAATATTGTTTTGGTTATTTGGGCAGCCTTTAAGATTCCATATAAACGTTATGATGGATTTTTCTATTTCTTTTTTTTTTTATTTCACAAGCTGGAGTACATTTGTTTTACTTCAGATATTTACAGTAATTAAAGTACGAACCCGAGCACTGTCACAGTCAGGAGTAAGAGGAGTCACTTATTTCCTATCTTCATATTATGTATTTCAGGGTATGTGTATTTCTTTTTTTTAACTTTTTATTTTATATTAGAGTACAGTTGATTAACAATTGATTAACAAGTTGATTGACAGTTGATTAATTGATTAACAGTTGTTAATTGATTAACAGTTGATTAACAAGTTGTGTTAGTCTCAGGTGCACAGGATAGTGATTCAGTCTCACATACACGTATATCTATTCCCTTTCAAATTCTTTTAGTTTGTTATATAATATTGAGCAGAGTTCCCGGTGCTGTACAGTAGGTCCTTGCTGGTTATCCATTTCAAACACAGCAGTGTGTACATGACAATCCTAAACTCCCTAACTATACCTTCCCCCCACCATTCCCCCCCACCACCACCGGTAACCATAAGTTCGTTCTCTAAGCCTGTGAGTCTGTTTCTGTTTTGTAAATAAGTTCATTTGTATCATCTCTTTTTAGATTCCGCATATAAGTGATACTGTACAATATTTCTCTTTCTCTGACTTATTTCACTCAGTTTGACAATCTCTAGGTCCATTCATGTTGTTGCAACTGTCATTATTGCATTGTTTTTAATGGCTGAGTAATATCCCGTTGTATATATGTACCACATCTTTATCCATTCCTCTGTTGACGGCCATTTAGGTTGCTTCCATGTCTTGACTATTGTAAACAGTACTGCAATGAATACTGGGGTGAATGTATCCTTTAGACCATGTTTTTCCCTGGATATATGCCCAGGAGTGGGATTGCAGGATCATGTGGTAGCTCTAGTTTTAGTTTTTTAAGGAACCTCCATACTGTTCTCCATAGTGGCTGTAACAACTTATATTCCCACCAATAGTGTAGAAGGGGGGGTTCCCTTCTCTCCACACTCTCTTCAGCATTAATTGTGGATTTTTGTATGATAGCCATTTTGACTGGTGTGAGGTGATATCTCATTGTAGTTTTGATTTGCATTTCTCCAATAATTAGCAATGTTGAACATCTTTTCATGTGCCTCTTGGCCTTCTGTGCGTCTTCCTTGGAAAAATGTCTATTTAGATCTTCTGTCCATTTTTTGATTGGGTTTTTTGTTTTGATGACATTAAGCCACATAAGCTGTTTGTACATTTTGGAGACTAATCCCTTGGTGGTCACATCGTTTGCAAATATTTTATCCCATTCTGTGTGTTGTCTTTGTGTTTTTTATCGTTGCCTTTGCTATGCAAAAGCTTTTGAGTTTAATTAGGTGCCATTTTTGTTTTTATTTCCATTATTCTGGGAAACAGATTGAAAAAGATATTGCTGTGATTTATGTCAGACAGTGTTCTGCCTATGTTTTCCTCTAAGAGTTTTATAGTGTCTGGTTTCACATTTATGTCTTTAAACCATTTTGAGCTTATTTTTGTGTATGGTATTAAAGAATGATCTAATTTTATTTTTTTACATGTAGCTGTCCAGTTTTCCCAGCACCATTTATTGAAGAGACTGTCTTTTCACCATTTTATAATCTTGCCTCCTTTGTCCTAGATTAATTTACCATAGGTGCATGGGTTTCTTTCTGAGGTTTCTATCCTGTTCCACTGATCTGTATTTCTATATTTGGGCCAGTATCACACTGTTTTGACGACTATAGCTTTGTAGTATAGTCTGAAGTCAGGGAGTCTGATTCCTCCATCTCTGTTTTTCTTTCTCAAGATTGCTTTGGGTATTTGGGGTCTTTTGTATCTCCATACAAATTTTAAGATTTTTTTGTTCGAGTTCTGTGAAAAATGCCATTGGTAATTTGATAGGGATTGCATTGAATCTGTTGATTGCCTTGGGTAGTATAGTCATTTTGACAATATTGATTCTTTTAATCCAACAACATGGTATATCTTTCCATCTATTTATATCATCTTCAATTTCTTTCATCAGCACCTTATAGTTTTCAGAGCACAGGTCTTTTGTCTCCTTAAGTAGGTTTATTCCTGGGTATTTTATTCTTTATGATGTGATGGTAAATGGGATTGTTTCTTGAATTTCTCTTTCTGATCTCTCATTGTTAGTTTATAGAAATGCCACAGGTTTCTGTGTATTAATTTTGTATCCTGCTACTTTACCAAATTCATTGATTAGCTGTAGTAGTTTTCTGGTAGCATCTTCTGGATTTTCTCTGTATAGTATCATGTCATCTGCAAACAGTGACAGTTTAACTTCTTCTTTTCCAATTTGTATTCATTTTATTTCTTTTTCTTTTCTGATTGCCATAGCTAGGAATTCCAAAACTACATTGAATAAAAGTGGCAAGAGTGGACATCCTTGTCTTGTTCCTGATCTTAGAGAAAATGCTTTCAGCTTTTTGGTATTGAGTATGATGTTAGCTGTAGGTTTTGTCCTATATGGCCTTTATTATGTTGAGGTATGTTCTCTCTATGCCCACTTTCTGCAGAGTTTTTATCATAAATAGGTGCTGAATTTTGCCAAAAGCTTTTTCTGTATCTATTGAGATGATCATATAGTTTTTATTCTTCAATTTGTTGATGCGGTGTATCACACTGATACACCACTGATTGATTTACAGATACTGAAAAATCCTTGCATCCCTGTGATAAACCCCACTTGATCATGGTGTATGATCCTTTTAATATATTGTTGGATTTGGGTTGTTAGTATTTTGTGGAGGATTTTGCGTCTATGTTCGTCAGTGATATTGGCCTGTAGTTTACTTTTTTTTGTGGTACCTTTATCTGGTTTTGGTATCAGGGTGATGGTGGCCTCATAGAATGAGTTTGGGAGTTTTTCTATGTTTGCACAAAATGTCATTGGGATTTTGTTAGGGATTGTATTGAATATATAGATTGCCTTGAATAGTATTGACATCTTAACAATGTTAAGTCTTCCCGTCTGTGAACATGAGATGTGTTTCCATTTTTTAATGGTTTCTTTCAGCAATGTTTTCTATTTTTCATTGCACAAGACTTTCACGTCCTTGGTTAGTTTCTAAGTATTTTACTCTTTTTAATGATATTGTAAACGAAATTGCTTTCTTAATTTTCTTTTAGGATTATTCATTATTAGTGTATAAAACTGCCTTTTTTTTTGCTTGTTTACTTTTATCCTGTTATTTTGCTGAATTGATTTATTCTAGCAATTTTTTTGTGTGTGGATTCTTTAAGATTTTCTACGTGTAAGAGAACAGAATCTGTGAAGAGATAATTTTACATCTTCCTTTCGAATTTAGATGACTTTTATTTCTTTTTCTTCACTAACTGAGTTGGCTACATCTTTTAGTACCATGTTGAATAGAAGTGTGAAAGTGGGCATCCTTGCTTTGTACCTGATCTTACAGGAAAAGATGTGTCTTTCACTACTGAACATAATGTTTGCTATGGGTTTTTCATATATGGTTTTTATTATGTTGAGATAGTTTCCCTCTAGTCCTAGTTTCTCGAGTGTAAATTTACTTCTTCATTTTATTTTTCGCCATATGTCTTATAGCTTTTGTGTCTCTCATTTCTTGTCTTATTATCTTCTTTGGAGTTTAGTTGATTTTTTTGTAGTGAAATGTTTAAATTCCTTTATCATTTCCTTTTGTGTATGTTCTATAACTGTTTTCTTTGTCGTTACTGTGGGAATTACATTTAACATCCTAAAGTTATAACACTCTAATTTGAATTTACACCACCTTAACCCAGTAACATACAAAAATTATGCTCTTTTATAGCTTCATCCCTGGTCCTTTCAGTTGTTGATGTCATAAAATGTGTGCCCAAAAACATCAACTAATAATTCTTTTATATAAATTAGTCTCTTGAATTATGTAGAAAATAAAATGTGGAATTACAAATCAAAATTAGAATACTACCAGCTTTTAGACTAGTAATTGTTGTTTTTTAAAAAAAGTACTAGTTTTTAACCACGTAGAAAACAAAAAGTGGAACTACAAACTGTTGTTGCAATAATACTAGCTTTTATAATTGTCCATGTATTTACCTTAATTGAGGTCTTCATTTCTTCAAACACTTTTGAGTTCCTGTCTAGTGTCCTTTCATTTCAACTTGCAAAGCTCCCTTTAGCATTTCTTACAGAGCAGGTCCAATAGTAACAAGTTCCCTAAACTTTTGCTTATCTGGGAATGTCTTTATTTCTACCTCACTTTTGAAGAAAAGTTCTGCTGGATATAGGACTCTTTATTAGCAGGTTTTTTTTTTTCTTTTAGAACTTTGAATGTATCTGCTCACTGCCTTTTAACCTCCAAAGTTTCTGATGAGAACTCTACTCATAATCTTATTGAAGACCCCTTGTATGTGATGAGTCATTTCTCTTTTGCTACTTTCAAGAGTCTCTATGTATCTGTGACTTTTGAAAGTTTTATTATAATGTGTCTTGAAGTGAGTCTCTTTGAATTTATTCTACTTGGAGTTTGTTCAGCTTCTTAGATGTTTATATTCATGTCTTCCATTAAATTTGAGAGATCTTCAGCCATTATCTATCAAATATTCTCTCTAACCTTTCCTTTCTTTTCCTTCTGGGACTCTCACTATATGCTTAATGGTGTCTCACAGTTTCCTTAGGCTCTGCTCATGTTTCTTCAATCTTTTTATTTTCCCACTCTTCAGATTCAGTAATTTCCATTACTTATCTTTAATTTGATGACTCTTTCTTCACCTTCCTTATATCTACCTTTAAATTCCTTTAGTAATTTCTCATTTCAATTGTACTTTTCAGCTTCAGAATTTCCTTTTGGTTTCTTTATAGGTTTTCTCTTCACTGATATTTTTACCTTTTTCCTACATTATTTTCTTGAGTTATTCCACATCTTTTAGTTCTTCAAGCATCTGTAAGACTGTTATTTTAAAGTCTTTGTGTAGCACATCTGCTGTCACGTCTTTTTAAAAAGTTTTTATTTTATATTGGATTATAGTTGAATAACAATGTTGTGTTAGTTTTGGGTGTACAGAAAGTTGATTCAGTTATACATATACAAGCTATTCTTTTTCAAATTCTTTTCCCATTTAGGTTGTTACAGAATATTGAGCAGAGTTCCCTGTGCTATACAGTAGGTCTCTGTTGGTTATCTATTTTAAATATAGTAGTGTGTATATGTCAATCCCAGTCTCCCAATTTATTCCTCTCCCCACATTTCCCCTTTGGTAACAGTAAATTTGTTTTTGAAGTCTGTGAGTCTGTTTCTGTTTTGTAAATAAGTTCATTTGTATCATTTTTTTTTAGATTCTGCATATAAATGATATCATATGATATTTGGCTTTCTCTGTCTGACTTACTTAACTTAGTATGGTAACTCCAGGTCCATCCATATTGCTGCAAACGGCATTATTTCATTCTTTTTAATGGCTGAGTGATATTCCATTGTATATATGTACCACATCTTTATCCATTTATCTGTTGATGGACATTTACGTCGCTTCCATGTCTTGGCTATTGTAAACAGTGCAATGAAGAATCAGTATTGTTAAAATGACTGTTCTACCCCAGGTAATCTACAGATTTAATGCAATCCCTATCAAATTACCAATGGCATTTTTCACAGAACTAGATCAAAAAATATCAGTTCTGGGCTTCCCTGGTGGCGCAGTGGTTGAGAGTCCGCCTGCCGATGCAGGGGACGTGGGTTCGTGCCCCGGTCTGGGAAGATCCCACATGCCACGGAGCGGCTGGGCCCGTGAGCCATGGCCGCTGAGCCTGCGCGTCCGGAGCCTGTGCTCCGCAATGGGAGAGGCCACAACAGTGAGAGACCCGCGTACCCCCCCCCCAAAAAAAAAAAAATCAGTTCTTTTTCAAGTATAGTTTTTGTTGATTATTTTTCCTTTTGAATGGACCATGTTATCCTGTTTTTTGTATGCCCTGTGATTTTTTTGTTGAAAATTGAACAGTTGACCCTAAAAACATGATAACACTTGAAATCATATTCTCCCTGGTTCCCAAGTTTTGCTGAGTTTTTGTTGTTATTGCTGCTGTTTTAGTTTATTGTTTTTGTTTTTTTGAGTGTTAGAGGCTGGCTCTTTGGCAAGGATCAACCTGAACTATAAACTTATGGTCTTCTCAGCTGTTTTCTGAAACGTTACCTTTCCCTGGGCATGTACAGTAACTTTATAATTTCCCCCATATATGTAATTGCTTTTGAATGCCCTTGTCATTAATGTCTGTCTCCCAGAAGAGGGAAAATAATGAAGATGGGGGAAAAGGGTCCCTTTAAAACCCCTGGAAGTCACTTTAGTTAGCAAAAAAAGTGGGCTTGCAACAACAGGGGGAGGTACAAGAACAGTGGTCACACAATTCTTAGTCTGCACTTCTGAGACCAGAAGCAGCAATGAATGAGCAGAGCACAGATCTCTGATATTTGGAGGACAAGCCCTTTTGCCCACTCTGGCTCCACAAGCTGTGCACAAGCTGCTCCAGGAAAAAGTACACAACCACCTTCCACAGGACTGGGTGGTGGGGGAAGGGGAGGCTGGATATCTGCTGCCAAGCTAAGAACTGAAATTAACCTGAATTTACCTTTTAAGCCAGTGGTCCCCAACCTCTTTGGAACCCAGGACTAGTTTTGTGGAAGACAATTTTTCCACAGACCAGAGGAGGGGGTGGGATCGTTCAGGTGGTAATGCAAGTGATGGGGAGCAGATGAAACTTCGCTGGCTCGCCCGCCACTCACCTTCTGCTGCACAGCCTGTTTCCTAACAGACTGTGGACCGGTGCTGGTCCATGGCCCAGCGGTTGGGGATCCCTGTTCTAAGCCTTCCCCTGGAAGTTGCAAGCTTTTAATAGACTCCAGAGTTCCAAAATATTTACATCAGACAGAGTCTGCCAGTGCAATTATTGCCTAGGTGGGAGACAAAGCCCTTGTACTTCCTACTCCACCATCTTCCCAGAATTTTAAAGTCTGTCTTTCGTAAATCAACATCAGGATTTGCCAAGGAGTCTACGTTTATGATCTTAGTACTATTCAGTCCCAGAAGAGAATTTAAAACAGAACAGGGAAACAAGAACTTCCTTCTTTGGATTAAGGTGGAAGCTGACTGCTAATATCACTGGTAAAGATTCTTTGACCTAACAGACTTTGTTAAGTTGCTTAGAGGCCAGAAGTTGCCTACCTCATCTTTATTCTCTCTAGCATTCAAATACCTTTCTCCTTGTTTTCCTTGATAGTTGACTTGCTTTGAATTTTCCCTGTCTTGTTCTATGATATTTACCGAAACTTTTCAATTTACCTGAAGAACATGTCCTGGATTATCCTAGCTGCTTCTGAGGGGTTTTATATCCTATTACCTATATATTGGAGTAGCATATTGAGTGGGTAGAATTTGGTTGACTCTTGACTCAGTGACAGTGGCTATTAAAGGATTATCTTTAAGTGATTTGAATGTTTCAAATTAGAAATTGAAATTACATGTTGGCACTATTTCTTTTTAAATTGTTGTTAAAGAAACAATTATTGCTTAAAAGTATTTTAGTAATTATTTGCTCATTCATTTGCTAAAAACATTGATAAAGAAATACTATGTATAGGACACACTTTGCAGGAGACAAAAATGAGTAATGCCTAATCCTTGCTCTTGGATTGATTATTCAAGTTACCTTCTAGTTGATGGATTATGCTAGAGACTTGATGTCAACTATTGATAAAATGTGATAATCAGTGCTGTGTGTATGTATGCATGTGTGTGTGTGTGTGTGTGTGTATTACTTAGCAGTTTATTATTTTCATAGAGATTCTTATTAGGCCTGAGAATGGATAACAACTTGCTTTTGGATCAAAATAAATGCTCTCCTCATTGGATTTGGTGCAGTCATGAAAGTGGAAATGATCTTCCCACTGCTATAGAGATCTAATTCAGTAAATTAGAAATTATTTCTCTCAAAAATTTACTATCAAATAGGGTGAAGTACTACCAGGTAGTGACTTTTTAATAACCTGTGCTTTGAAAGCATATTTATAGTATGACATGGTGATTATAGACTATTAGGGTGATTTTTCACTTATATTTTTCTTACAAAACATGTCGGCATAAGCACAAAAGAAATAAATTATAAAGAAATTGTCTCAAAAGTAACCAAAATTATAAATTATAGTTCTAGTTTATCCTTCACTCACCTACGAAATTTATCAAAAGCCTCCTATTCATGAACCTTTCTTCTGTGCCAAGAAAAAAATAGAAAAGACAAGGGATGGAGACTATATCTTAGCTACTTAAAATAACAATGCACTAGGATTGATAAAAGTGGTACACACACACACACACACACACACACACACACACACACGCAATGGAAAGGAATGCAGTTAAAAGTAAATGCCATCAATATGGTTCAGACAGTAGTTGTTAAAAGAATTCAAATGAGGATAAGATCCTTAAATGTCATCAATTTATCCAAATCCTTTATTTCCAGTCCTTAATTAGGGTACTCTTTTGTACTCACTCTATTTTTCTTAAAGTGAAAAATAACTCCTTCCCAGGACTTGTTCAGGGCTTCCTGGTGTCATAAAATGCATGTAAGTGAATTTTCTCATCTGTCAAGGGCTTCCTTCCTTTAGAGAGAGGTTTTTTCTCCTTGTGAATGTTCCCAGTTTAATCAGGGAAGCTTTGAATTACCATCTATAGTTAAGTTTCTTCCTTGATTTTTTTCTCCATTCATGGAAACAACTTAGATTTGAATTATACAGTTCATTTTATAAAAATTGAATTACCTCTTTTGGTGTATTTTCTAGATGAGAAATAAAGATAACTGATGCACCCTTGCTCTCATTAGCTTTTAAATATTTTCTTTAACCTTGATTTATTGTAAGAATGAAATATACATTTTATGATCCCTTAGTATGCTAGATGCTCAGTATGCTTTTTATTTATTTAATATTATATTGATTTTAATATGGTATAATAAAATATTTAATTTTTAGTTTGAACAAATTAATATCAACTTTTAAAAACATAGAGTTATATTTTAAAGAGCAAAATAAAGTGTTTTTCTCATCTCATTTCTACACTCTGAGATATCTAGCCAAATGAAGCTAATTTTATTCTTAAATGATGATGAACTTAGCACATTATTAGCACTGGTTATAAATTTCCCCTATGGATTTAACAAGTTAAACAGTTGATCAAACCTTTTTTTTTCCTATACAGCATTTGGGTTTCTATCAAGCAGAATAATTTCAGATATACTTAGTGTAACACTTCTCGGGATAAATGGGGTAAAATAAGGAAAATAACATCTATTGAACACTTAGCACCTACCACATACTACAGTCATCACTGTATTGGTTAGAATGTTTTGTTTGTAAATTACAGCAAATAACAAATTGTACTTAAAATAAAGGAACATTTATTATCTCCATAACAAAACTTCTAGAGTTATTGTGGTTCCAGCAATGGTTAATCAGATGAGCGGTGATAACAGGTAGAACTCCAGCATCTTTCTGCCATTTTCAGTTTGATTTTAACCATAAGCTTATAACAAGATGGCTGCCGTATCCCCCAGCATTATATCCAGACATTAAAACATATTTGGAAAGAGAATATGTTTTCATCATGAAAGAGTTTCACTTTTAGGGAGGAAGAAACTCTTCCCATAACTCCTGTGCCTGTCATATGTTCTGTCTAGAATTGGATCATACACTTTGGCCTAGACCAGTCACTGGCCAGCAAAATGGGAGTACCATGATTGGATTAGACCAATTAAGAGCAATCCTTGATGCTAGAATAAGGATTCACTCCCCCAAAGCCTATTGCCTTGTGGAGAAGTATGGATATCTTTATAGTTTTGGGCTTTGATGAAAGGAGGAATATGTAAAGGATGGAAAATGTGCTGTAGAACTTTGCACATTTCTACAGAAATGTGCTGTAGAAATTTGCAGTACCATCAGTTCCTTCATCTATTCTCCCTAAGGACTCTAAAATGTAGTTTGTTTACAAAATAGAAACTGAGACCTGGAGAGATTTCCCCCAGATAACAAAGCTACAAAATTATTGACCAGGATTAGAAACTTTATCCAAATCCAAAACCTGCATTCTTTCTACCGAACCATGGAGTGTTAATCTATAAACCCAAAATAATCTAAAAATATGTTAAAATAGTTCCAATTTCCTCAAATATTATGATGATACAAAATCATTTATTAGCTAATCCTAGGTAAAATTCAAAAATTTATAAAGTTTTTCTTCTGCTTTTTCCAGTTATTCTTTTCTAAAATCATTTACCAATTAAATCCCTTTGGGAGGAGAATTTTTCTTCTATGCCAAAGCAAAGCTAAATTTTTTGGATTCAGGTTGTATTCAGAATGTTTATAGGAGAAACAAAAACTCTCAACACCTTTTAAGTTGTGTCAGCAAAAGAATCAAAGATTGATGAAGGTAAAATTTTGTATCTACTCTGAAAATTTAAGAGTGCTTCAGGGATGAGAGGATAAATATCATTCCATAGTCGAAATAATTAAAGCTGGAAAATAATCAAGAATCAAGCTTGCTGAGTCTTTCAAATTGAAAAAGACCTGCCAAGACTGATCTTTTCTATTTGAGAGTTTAAAAATGTTGGATTTAATTACAAGCAAAAGCAGGATACAAAGACTGAGGATGAAAGCAGTTTAGAAAAGGTATTTTCTTCTGTAAACTTCAAACCCCAGGAAAGTATAAGAAACATAATATGATTGAGGTCTCTGCTAAGGCATTAAATCAAAAATATAACCAAAGATTGTATGCCAGATGGAGCAGACTGAGGTGGTAAGCTTTCATGTTTATTATTTTAAAAATAAGCAGAAGACTGGGTGTGTGTGTATGTGTATGTGTGTTAAACAGAGAAAACAATTTTAGAGTCTCTCTAAACCCTTACCATCCAAACTACAACCTCAAACATTAAATGAGAGGTTTTATCTCCCTCTATTTCTTACCCTAAAGTCTCTGAGTACAGGACATAGGAGAGAAAATAGAGAAGACAAGACAGATCACATTCATCTTTTCAATGCAGCCTTCTAAGCTTAGATAAGGGAAGAAGTGTGAATATTTAAACCTCATAAAATGTTAGAACTTGTTTATATTATCCTGTATACTTTCATGCCTAAAAAGGAGAATTTGTTAATTCCATAAAGTGAATATAAATGTTATTTGGTTAGTAGAGATGGCATTTGGGACAGAAAAATAAAATAACCACTATTGCAAGAAAAATAAAGCTATGCCATGATTCATCTTGCTGTATCCACACCATTTGATAAAATGCTTATAGGTACAATGTCTGGCTTTAATGAAATAAGTTGGTTAAATAATAAAATGATACTCAAAGTCAAAGCAGGGTTTTTATTTGTGTAAGCCCGATTGAAGTTTGTCACGTCTGTAGGCCAACTTGTCAGATAAACACTAATTCCTAATAAAGTCTGATGTTAGAGACAGTTTATGGTTGAATAACTATGACAACAAACTTTAAGTGTTGACACAAAATTTTTATATAAATTTAACTGATTTTAGCTTGTTATTTCCCCTTCCTCCTCCTTTTCCTTTTCCTCATCTTTCTCCCTCTTTCTTTTCCTTCTTCTCTTGCTGCTGCTTTGTTTTTCTGGGGAAAAAAGGACATAAGTTCTGAATCCGTAAGTTTGATGGCAACTTGGTTACTTTAGACATGCCCAAAGAACTAGTCATTAATGCCCTTATTAGTTATAGCTTAAATGACAAGCCTTAAAAACTTAAAGGGCAAATCCAGAAATTTTTTTCATTTCACAGTTTTATGTCATCTAATTTCATATCATGTTTAGAGGGAAATTTTTTATAATGAGATTTGAACAAAATTCCTTGTGTCTGCCAGACTCCTTGGCATTTTCAATTGACCCCCCTCAAAAAAAAACATAAAGAACAGTCAGACTTACCTTGTATACAAATAAACCTGATATCATTCCTTTTTAAAAAACAAATATTTACTAGAATGTTTTTGCACTTAACACTAAATTCAGATTCATTCCTGTCCTACAAGTCTGTCTGTGACCTGACCTCTTCCTGACTCACCAGCATCATCTGACCTTCCTATACCCCTTCCTTGATCATTGGGCTTCAGCTACACTAGGCGTCTCTCAGTTCCTTCAACATGCTAAGCTCGCTCCTGCATCACAGCTTTTGTACGTGTTGTTTCATCCACCGGGAACACTTTTTCCACACTTTTCACACTTGCTCTAGGAGTACTCTGTTCTTTGCATTCATAAAACATGTCACAATTTGTAATTATGTGTTCTGTATGTTTGTTTTAAGATCTGTCTCATTACATAAGACCAAATTTGTTTGATCACATGGAGAAAAAAATGTGAATCCACTATCTATGAATATGTATATATTTACATATATTTATGTATTTGTACAGGCACCGGAATTCTGATTTTTTTTTTACCTTATGAGGCATAAACAAAAATATATTTTTAAAAAAGAAAATCAAAATATATATGCAAATAAAACATCCAATATTTTCTTCTCCCACCCCAATAAATTAAATATCCTCTTAGCAAACTCTTCCCACTTGGGAGGACTCAGCACTCATTATAAGCAAATTTATTTCTGCATACTCACTACTATATTCTCAGTGCCTCTGTGTAAAATAGGAATTCAATAAGTGATTGCTGAATGTATGCATGAATAAATAAATTAATGACTCTTTATGCCAAAGCATAGCAATAAGAAGGAAAAAAGAAGTGATACACTGCAGAACTTCTAAAGTTATATTTGTGTTTCTTGGGTTTAATGTTTCTATCAACTTATTTTGTGCTTTTTTTGGGGTAGGTCCACATTTTTGGTCTATAAACAGGAGACATCAGTAATAAATTTCTATTCTTATGAAGATGTAAAGATACCCAAATATCTAATTCATTTCATAAAAGCTTTTGTAATTAATAAGACAATATTGTCTTCTGTTTTATAAATTGGATTCTTCACCAAACAAATCACTGAAAAACAATAGCAAATAAAGGCCAGGTTAATCCAGCCTGAATCTTTTATTTAAAAAAATATTTTAATTAATAAACTTTATTTTTTAGAGCATTATTATATTCACAGAAAAACTGAGGGGAAAGTTCACATATACTTCCTGTCCCCACAAGTTCACGACTCCCCTATTTTTATCCCTCATCACAGTGATTTGTTAAAATCAATGAACCTACATGGATACACTATTAACACCCAAAGTCTATAGTTTATTTTACAGTTCACTCTTGACGTTGTACATACTATGGGTATGGACACACGTATAATGACATATAATCACCATTATGGCATTATACAAAATAGTTTCATGCCCTAAAAATCCTTCGTGTGCCAACTATTCATCTCTCCTTCCACCCAACCCTTGGCAACCACTGATCTTTCACTGATTCCATAGATTTGCCTTTTGCAGAATGCCATATAATTGGAACCATATAGTATATAGCCTTTTCAGAATGCCTGTTTTCACTTAATAACAGGCATTTAACTTTCCTCCATGTCTTCATGGCTTGATATCTCACATCTTTTTAGCTCTGAATAATATTTCTTTGTCTGAATGTACCATGGTTTATTTATCTATTCATCTATGAAGGACATCTTTGTTACTTCCAAGTTTGGGCAATTATGAATAAAGAGGCTATAAACATCCATGTGCAGGTTTTTATGTGGACATAGGTTTTCAGCCCCTTTGGATAAACATCAAGGAGCATGATTGCTGGGTTGTATGATGAGAATATGTTTAGTTTTGAAAGAAAACTCCAAATTTCCAAAGTGGCTATATCATCTTGCATTCCCACCTACAAATGAGAGCTCCTGTTGCTCCACATCTTTGTCAGCATTTGGTGCTGTCAGAGTTTTGGACTTCAGCAATGTACAGATGGTCCCTGACTTACAGTGGTTTGATTTAAAATTTTCAAATTTATGATGGTGCTAAAGTGATACACATTCAGTAGAAATTATACCTTGAAGTTTGATCTTTTTGTGGGCTAGCAATGTGTGGTATGATACTCTCTCATGATGCTTGGCAGTGACAGAGAGCTTCTCCTTCCAGTCAGCCACAGGATCACAAGTTAAGCAATCAATACACTTACAGTCTGTACCCATACAACCATTCTGTTTTTCACTTACAGTATAGTATTCAACTAAGTATGAGATATTCAACAATTTAATATAAAATAGGCTTTGTATTAGATGATTTTGCCAACCAGTAAGCTAATGTAAGGGTTGTGAGCATGTTTAAGTTAGGCTAGACTAAGTTATGATGTTGGGTAACAGGTGTATTAAATGCATTTTTGATTTAATGCATTTTCAATTTATGATGGGTTTACTGGGATGTAACCCAGTAAAATCTCACTGGTTTTTTTTGTTTTGTTTTTTTTGAAGTATAGATGATTTACAATGTTTCAGGTGTACAGCAAAGTGATTCAGTTATACATGTATATAAATATATGTATACTTTTTCAGATTCTTTTCCATTATAGGTTATTACAAGATATTGAATACAGTTCCCTGTACTATAAGTAGGTCCTTGCTGTTTACCTATTTTATATATAGTAGTATGTATTGTTTAACCCCAAATTCCAAATTTATCCTCCCCACTCCCTTTCCCCTTTGGTAACCATAAATTTGTCTTCTCTCTCTGTGAGTCTGTTTTGTAAATAAGTTCATTTGTATCATTTTTTAGACTCCACATATAAGTGATACCATATGATATTTGTCTTTCTGTCTGACTTACTTCACCTAGTATGATAATCTCTAGGTCCATCCATGTTGCTGCAAATGGCATTATTTCATTCTTTTTTATAGCTGAGTAATATTCCATTGTATATATGTACCACATCTTCTTTATCCATTCCTCTGTTGATGGACATTTAAGTTGCTTCCATGTCTTGGCTATTGTAAACAGTGCTGCAATGAACATTGGGGTATATATACCTTTTTAAATTATGGTTTTCTCTGGATATATGCCCAGGAGTGGGATTGCTGGATCAAATGGTACCACTATCTTTAGTTTTTTAAGGAACCTCTATACTGTTCTCCATAGTGGCTGTACCAATTTACATTCCCACCAACAGTGCAAGAGGGTTCCTTTTTCTCCACACCCTCTTGCAGCATTTATTGTCTGTAGACTTTTTGATGACAGCCATTCTGACTGGTGTGAGGTGATACCTCACTGTAGTTTTGATTTGCATTTCTCTAATAATTAGTGATGTTGAGTATCTTTTCATGTGCCTCTTCGCCATCTGTATGTCTTCTTTGGAGAAATGTCTATTTAGGTCTTCCACCCATTTTTTGGATTGGGTTGCTTGTTTTTTTGATATTGACCCACATGAGCTGTTTGGAAATTTTGGAGATTAATCCCTTATAGGTCACATCATTTGTAAATATTTTCTCCCATTCTGTGGGTTGTCTTTTCATTTTGTTTATGGTTTCCTTGCTGTGCAAAAGCTTTTGAGTTTAATTAGGTCCCATTTGTATATTTATTTAATTTTCATTAAGAGGTGGATCAAAAAAGATCTTGCTGCAATTTATGTCAAAGTGTGTTCTGCCTAAGTTTTCCTATAGGAGTTTTATAGTATTCGGTCTTACATTTAGGTGTTTAACCCATTCTGAGTTCATTTTTGTGTATGGTGTTAATGAATGTTCTAATTTTATTCTTTTACATGTAGCTGTCCAGTTCTCCCAGAAACATTTATTGATGAGACAGTCTTTTTTCCTAATGGACTATATAATTTTAGTCTTGCTTCCTCTGCCATAGATTAATTGACCATAGATGCATGGGTTTATTTCTGGGCTTTCTATCCTGTTCCATTGATCTGTATTTCTGTTTCTGTACCAGTACCATACGGTTTTGACGGCTGTAGCTTTGTAGTATAATCTGAAGTCAGGGAGCCCAGTTCCTCCAGGTCCCTTTTTTTTCCTCAAGATTGTTTTGGCTATTTGAGGTTTTTGTGTTTCCATAGAAATTTTAAAATTTTTTGTTCTAGCTCTGTGAAAAATGCCATTGGTAATTTGATAAGGACTGTATTAAGTCTGTAGATTGCCTTTGGTAGTATACTGATTTTGACAAAACTGATTCTTTCTATTGAAGAACATGCTATATCTTTTCATCTGTTTGTATCATCTTTGATTTTTTTCATCAGCCTTTCATAGTTTTCTGAGTATGGTCTTTCGCCTCCTTAGGTAGGTTTATTTTTAGGTATTTTATTCTTTTTGATGCAATGGTAAATGAGATGGTTTCTTTAATTTCTCTTTCTGATCTTTCATTGTTAATGTATAGGAATGCAAGAGATTTCTGTGTATTAATTTTGTTTCCTGCCACCGTACTGAGTTCAGTGATGAGCTCTAGTGGTTTTCTGGTAATATCTTTAGGATTTTCTATGTATAGTATCATGTCAACTGCAAACAGGGACAGTTTTACTTCTTTTCCAGTTTGGATTCCTTTTATTTTTTCTTCTCTGCTGTGACTAAGATTTCCAAAACTATGTCGAATAAAAGTGGTGAGAGTGGACATCCTTGTCTTGTTCCTGATATTGGAGGAAATGCTTTCAGCTTTCTTCCATTGGGTATGATGTTAGCCATGGGTTGCCATATATGGCCTTTATTATGTTGAAGTATGTTCCCTCTGTGCCCACTTTCTGGAGAGTTTTTATCATAAGTGGGTGTTGAATTGTGTCTAAAGCTTCTTCTGCGTCTATTGAGATGATCATATGGTTTTTATTCTTCAGTTTGTTGATGTAGTGTATCACACTGATTTGTGGATATTGAAAAATCCTTGCATCCCTGGGATAAATCTCATTTGATTATGGTTTATGATCCTTTTAGTTTATTGTTGGATTTGGTTTGCTAGTATTTTGTGGAGGATTTTTGCGTCTACATTCATCTGTGATATTGGCCTGTAATTTTCTCTTTTTATGGTATCTTTGTCTGGTTTTAGTATCAGGGTGATGATGGCCTCATAAAATGAGCATGGAAGTGTTCCTTACTCTGTAATTTTTTGAAATAGTTTGGGAAGGATAGGTGTTAACTCTTCTCTAAATATTTGATAGAGTTCAACTGTGAAGTCACCTGGTCCTGGAATTTTCTTGGGAGTTTTTAAATCAGTTTCAATTTCAGTACTTGTAATTGGTCTGTTCATATTTTCCATTTCTTCCTGGCTTAGTTTATGGAAATTGTACCTTTCTAAAAATTTCTTTATTTCTTCTAGGTGGTCCATTTTATTGGCATATACTTACTTGTGGTAGTCTCTTATGATCTTTTGTATTTCTTTGGTGTCCATTGTCACTTCCCGTTTTATATCTAATTTTATTGATTTGAGCCCTCTCCCTTTTTTTCTTGATGAGTCTGGCTAAAGGTTTATCTATTTTGCTTATCTTTTCAAAGAGCCATCTTTTAGTTTCATTGATGTTTCTACTGTTTTCTTCATCTCTATTTCATTCATCTGCTCAGATTTTATGATTCTTTTCCTTCCACTAACTTGGGTTTTTTTTGTTCTTCTTTCTCTATTTACTTTAGGTGTAAGGTTAGGTTGTTCAGGTGAGATTTTTTCCTCTTTTATGAGGTAAGATTGTATTAACTTCACTCTTAGAATAGCTTTTGCTCCATCCCACAGTCTTTTGATCACGGTGCTTTTGTTTTCATTTGTCTCAAGGTATTTTAAGATTTCCTCTTTGATTTCCTCAGTGTTCCAGTGGTTGTTCAGTAGCATATTGTTTAGCCTTCAGGTGTTTCTGTTTTTTTCTTGTAGGTGATTTCTAATCTGAAAATGTGGATGGAAACAATGCTTAATATGATTTCAGTTTTATTAAATTTACCGAGGCTCGCTTTGTGGCCCAGGATGTGATAAATCCTGGAGAATGTCCCATGTGCACTTGAGTAGAATGTGTATTCTGTTTGATGGAATGCTCTATAAATATCAATTAAGTCCATCTGATATAATGTGTCATTTAAAGCCTGTGTTTCCTCATTTATTTTCTGTCTGGATGATCTGTCCATCGATGTAAGTGGGGTGTTAAACTCCCCCACTATTATTGTCTTACTGTTGATTACTCCTTTTATGGCTGTTAGTATTTGCCTTATATATTGAGGTGCTCCTCTGTTGGGTGCATATATATTTACAGTTTTTTGTTTTTGTTTTTGTTTTTTTGTGTGTGTGGTATGCGGGTCTCTCACTGCTGCAGCCTCTCCCGCTGCAGAGCACAGGCTCCGGACGCACAGGCCCAGAGACCATGGCCCACAGGCCCAGCTGCTCCGCAGCATGTAAGATCCTCCTGGACCGGGGCATGAACCCGTGTCCCCGCATCGGCAGGCAGACTCTCAACCACTGCGCCACCAGGGAAGCCCCATATTTACAGTTTTTATATCTTCTTGGATCGATCCCTTGATCATTGTGTGGTTTCCTTCTTTGTCTCTTGTAACAGTCTTTCTTTTAAAGTCAATTTATTTTAACAGTCTTTATTTTAAAGCTGCAGTATGGCTACTCTAGCTTTCCTTTGATTTCCATTTGCATGGAATACCATTTTCCATCCCCTTACTTTCAGTCTTTATGTATCCCTAGATCTGAAGTTGGTGTGTTGTAGGCAGCATATATATGGGTCTTCATTTTTTATCCATTCAGCCAGTGTATGTCTTTTGGTTGGGGTATTTAATATGTTTACATTTAAGATAATTATCAACATGTATGTTCTTGTTGCCATTTTGTTAATTGTTTGGGATTTGTTTCTGTAGCTTTTTTCTTCCCTTCCCCTTTTTTTCTCTTGTAATTTGATGCCTAACTTTGGTGTTGTATTTGGATTCCTTTTTCTTTTTGTGTGTCCATCTTTTGTAGATTCTCAGTTTGCATTTATCATGAGGTTTTGATATACCAGTCTGTATATAAACAAGATTGTTTTAAGTTGCTGGTCTTTTAATTTCAAATCCATTTCCAATATCGTGAAATTTGTACTCTCCTCTTCTAATGAATAGTGATTTTGATATCATACTAGTGTGTAGATGATTTCCTACTTTACTATATATTTGCCTTTACTGGTGAGCTTTTCCACTTGTAATTTTATTGTTTCTCATTGTGGCCTTTTCTTTTCTGTGTGGAGAAGGTCCTTCAGTATTTGTGGCAAAGCATTTATTGCAAAGCTAGTCTAGTGGTGCTGAATTCTCTTAGCTTTTACTTATCTGTAAAGCTTTTGATTTCTCCATGAGATATGAATGAGAGCCTTCCTGGGTATTCTTGGTTGTAGGTTCTTCCCTTTCATCACTTTAAATATATTGTGCCACTCTATTCTGGTCTGCAGAGTTTCTGCTGAAAAAATCAGCTGATAACTTTATGGTGATTCCCTTGTATGTTACTTGTTGCTTTATCCATGTTGATTTTAATATTTTTCTTTGTCTTAAATATTTCTCATATTGATTACTATATGTAACAGCCTATTCCTCCCTAGATTTATCCTGCCTGGGACTCTCTGCATCTTCCTGGACTCTGGTGAATATTCCCTTTCTCATATTAGGGAAGTTTTCAGCTATTATCTCTTCCAATATTTTCTCAGGTTCTTTTTCTTTCTTCTCCTTCTGGGACCATTTATAATGTGAGTGTTGGTGCATTTAATGTTCTCCAAGAGGTCTCTGAGACTGTCTTCATTTCTTTTCATTCTTTTTTTTATTCTGTTCCACAGCAGTGATTTCCACCATTCTGTCTTCCAGGTCACTATCCGTTCTTCTGTCTCAGTTATTCTGCTACTGATTCCTTCTAGTGGATTTTTCTTTCAGTTGTATTGTATTGTTCATCTCTGTTTGTTCTTTTGTTCTTCTAGGTGTTTGTTATACACTTCTTGTATTTCCTCTATCTGTGCCTCCAATCTTTTTCCAAGATCTTGGATCATCTTTACTACCATTACTCTAAATTTTTTTTGGGGTAGTTTACCTATCTCCACTTCACTTAGTTTTTCTTCTGACGTTTTATCTTGTTCCTTCATTTGCAACATATTTCTCTGACATCTCATTTTGTCTAACTTTCTGTGACTGAGATTTCTGTTCCACAGGTTACAGGGTTGTAGTACTTCTTGCTGTTGCTGTGTACCCCTTGGTGGATGAGGCTAAGAGGTTTGTGCAGGTGTCCTGGTGGGAGAGACTGGTTCCTGCCCACTGGTGGGTGCAGCTAGGTCTTGTCCCTCTAGCGGGCAGGGCCACATCAAGGGGTGTGTTTAGCCAACAGCTGTGTCCTCAGGAAGACTCTAAGCATCGGCCTGCTGATGGGTGGGGCTGTGTTACTGCCCTGTTGGCTGTTTGGCCTGAGGCTTCCTAGCACTTGAGCCCACAGGATTTAGGGTAGGGCCAAGTCCTGGTGAGAAAATGGTGGCCTCCAGGAGGATTCATGCCAATGAGTACTCCCCAGAACTGCCAGTGTCTCTGTCCCCATGGTGAGCCACAGCCATGCCCCACCTCCACAGGAGACCCTCCAATACCAGCAGGTAGGTCTGCCCCAGGCACTTATGAGGTCACTGCTTTTTCTCCTGGGTCCTGGCGTGCATGAGACCTTATGTGTGCCCCCCACGGGTGGAGTATCTATTTCCCCCATCCAGTGGATTTTCTGTGATCAAACCCCACTGGCCTTCAAAGCCAGATTCTCTGGGGTCTCCTCCTAACATTGCCAGACCCCCAGGCTGGGGAGCCTGACATGGGACTCAGAAATTTCACTCCAGTGGGAGAACTTCTGTGGTATAATTTTCCAGTCTGTGAGTCACACAACCATCAGGTACAGGATTTGATATTATCACAATTGCACTCCTCCTACTAACTTGTTGTGGCTTCTTTTTTGTCTTTGGATGTAAGCTATGATTTTGGTAGGGTTTCAGAATTATTTTGTAGATGGTTGTTCAGCAGTTAGTTGTGATTTTGATGTTTTCATAAGAAAGGTCAACTCACCTCCTTATACTCTGCCATCTTGTACTCTTATTAATTTGAAATGCTTTTGTATCAATCACAGTTCAAAAATAGAGGCAGAACTAACTAGAGATTTATGTGTATAAGTATAAGGCTATCTATCTGTCTAGATACCACATATAATCTATAATCTCATTTGTTATAATGGGACATATTAAACGGAATTGAATTATCAAACTGTGGGAACTACTGCACTTTTCTCTGTAATACTGTTGTCTCTTTATCTGATGCTGTAACTTAAAGCTCTTAGAAAGGGCAATCTATAAGGGAAGATTTTAAGTAGTGTGAAATCCACAAACATGTTCTTGAATCCCACTGGAATGGACTGAAAGCTTTGTACATTCTTGTTGTTTCTGACTTTGGTGATGATGATGTCCTGCAGAAGCTGGAGCCATGGAGCTAACACACACTGTGCCTAGGAATCAGAGAAGGTAAAAGGGAATCCAGGTGTGTATAGAGAAATCACAGGCCCAGCTTCTACTTCACACTAAACATATCAGCAGTCACATTTATGTGCTGGAATAGCTTCTGCTTCCCTTCCATTTTTCAAATTATACACAAATCTCCCTTGTTGCCCACCCAAAGCAGAAACATACAAAAAATTGAATTCTGGAATATTTAGTACAAATTAACACATCACAAAGCCATCATACCATCAGGACCATTTTCTGTACATCTTGTGTGTAGCCAAAAAGAATGGCATAGAACTTTACTGAATGTAGATATCAGTAGAAGCAGAAATATAGACATACAGAAGCATAAATCTTCACATAATGATTCCCCCCCCACACTTTTTATCTCAGAGTTCTTCTTTTCCAGTTTGTTTTATCCTAATTATCACATAATTTCTTTGGGAAATCTATCTTCAACTTTTTATTTTAAAAATTTTCAAATCCACAGAATAGTAGAAAGAACAGTACAATGAACACAGATATTCCTTTTACAAAGATTTATACTTGGCATGCTCATTTTATCATGCTTTCTTAATTGTACACCTCTGACTACACACACACACACACACACACACACACACACACTTGTGCTTGATTTGAGAAAATTTATACTTCATCTCTAAATATTTCAACATGTATCTCATAAGAGAAAAGGACATTCTCTTATAATTTAATTGTCTTATCTATATATTTTATATAATTAATTTATACCCTAAATTTATAATTATCACACAATTGAAATTTAACATTATCTAATGCTGTTATTTAGTGTAAAACCCTTATTAAATATTGCCGAATGATTCCTAAATGTCTTTTATGGCTTTATTTCACCTACTTTTTTCCCCTGATCTAATATCCCATCACATATCATGCATTTCATTCAATCATCATATGCCTTTGGTCTTCTTTAATATAGACCTTTCCTCCTGCATTTAAAAAAATTCTGTCATGCAAATTTTTTAAGAGTTAAGGACAGTTTTTTAAAAAGACCCATGAATTTTGGTTTGTCTGATATTTGCATTATTTGGGAAAGTATATTATAATGAAGTATTTTTGTATGCTATCAGACTTTAGAGAAGTTTGAACATTTTACTGATGACCAAGTACATGGAAGTCTTATATAATTCATTTCCTGAAAAGTGTCTTCATCCTCTGGTTATATTATTTTTCCCTCTACAACCAGGTTTGCATATGATGGCAACAACAACAGAATATTTTTCACTTTTTGTTATGTTGAAGGTAAGTACTGTTGTGTTTGTATGGTTATCAGGGTGTTCATTGATGATATCATTGTTGGGGGATGACCTTTCCTGAGGTGTGTAATATCCTTCAGCATTTACATTGTATTAGGAGGTGGAATACCTATGAACAGAAGTTTAGGAGTTTACTCAGTTTTCCTGGGTTTCTCTGATGTATACTTGTTCTTAAACTTTTGCAAGATTTTCTCTTGCTAACCTGTCTCAGCTAGAAGGACTTAGAAAGGTAGAGGAAAAATTGTTCCTCCCTGACAGTTGGTGTAGGAGTCAGGATTCAACTTGACTGACTGGACACTACTCACTCTGAGGCTGCTGTAGCTAAGAGATCCTTCAACAACTGACAGAAACTGGCAGAAGGCTATGGGTTGTCATATAAACTCAACAAGGGAAGTGAATTTTGGAAATGCCTCAAGAAACTCCAGATTCACAGGCTATTGACTGCAGAGTATATCACAGTCTGTGAGAAGAGGCAAACTGAGATGGGAGGAGGACCAAGGGGCTCCCCAGTCTGCTTGTCCTGCAATGCTGCCCAGAGCTCCACCCAACAACCTGAAATCTCCAGTGCTGGAAAGCCTCAGGACAAACAGAAAACAAGATAGGAACACAGCTCTACCTATTAGGCTGCCTAAAGTCATCCTGGTCTCACAGCCACTTCTTGACATGGCCTTACCCACCAAAGAGACAAGACACAATTCCACCCACCAGAGGGCAGGCACCTGTCCCTCCCACGAGGAAGCCTACACAAGCTTCAGAACCAACCTCACCCACCAGGGCACAGACACCAGAAGCAAGAGTAACTATGATTCTGCAGCCTGCACAAAGGAGACCACATACACAGAAAGTAAGACAAAGTGAGACAACAAAGAAATATGTTGTAAATGCAGGAACAAGATAAAACCCCACAAGAACAACTAAATGAAGAAAGAGGCAATCAAACTGAAAAAGAATTCAGAGTAATGATAGTAAAAATGAAACATAATCCTCGAAAAAGAATGGAGGAAAGGATCGAGAAGATGCAAAAAATGTTTAACAAAGACCAAGAAGAACTAAAGAACAAACAAACAGAGAAGAACAATACAATAATTGAAAGGAAAAACACACTAGAAGGAATCAATAGCAGAATAACTAAGGCAGAAGAACAAATAAGTGAGCTGGAAAACAGAGGGGTGGAAATCACTGCCACAGAACAGAATAAAGAAAAAAATGAAAAGAAATAAGGACAGCCTCAGAGACCTGTGGGACAGCATTAAATGCACCAACATTTGCATTATAGGGGTCCTAGAAGAAAAGAAAGGGAAAGTGCCTGAGAAAATACTTGAAGAGATTATAGCCAAAAAATTCCATAACGTGGGAAAGGAAACAGTCACCCAAGTCCAGGAAGATGCAGAGAGTCCCAGACAGGATAAAGCCAAGGAGGAACAGGCTAAGACACATATTAATCAAACTGATACAAATTAAAGACATTAGCCAGCCTCATCAAGGAAAAAAAGGAGAGAACTCATCAATAAAATTAGAAATGAAACAGGAGAAGTTACAATGGACACCACAGAAATAAAAGAGATCATAAGAGACTACTGCAAGCAACTATATGCCAATAAAATGGACAACTTAAAAGAAATGGATAAATTCTTAGAAAGGTAAAATCTCTGGAGACTGAAACAGGAAGAAATAGAAAACATGAATAAACCAATCACAAGAACTGAAATTGAAACTGTCATTTAAAAACACAGCAAACAGTGACAGGGCGAGAGAGAGTCATGGACATATACACACTAACAAACGTAAGGTAGATAGCTAGTGGGAAGCAGCCGCATGGCACAGGGATATCGGCTTGGTGCTTTGTGACCGCATGGAGGGGTGGGATAGGGAGGGTGAGAGGGAGGGAGACGCAAGAGGGAAGAGATATGGGAACATATGTATATGTATAACTGATTCACTTTGTTATAAAGCAGAAACTAACACACCATTGTAAAGCAATTATACCCCAATAAAGATGTTAAAAAAATAAAATAAATAAAAAATAAAATAAAAACAGAGCAAACAAAAGTCCAGGACCAGCTGGCTTCACAGGTGAATTCTATCAAACATGTAGAGAAGAATTAACACCTATCCTTCTGAAATTATTACAAGAAATTGCAGAGGAAGGAACACTCCCAAGCTCATTCTATGAGGCCACCATCACCCTGATACCAAAACTAGACAAAGATATCACAAAAAAAGAAAATTACAGGCCAATATCACTGATGAACATAGATGCAAAAATCCTCCACAAAATACTAGCAAACCGAATCCAACAACACATTAAAAGGATCATACACCATGGTCAATTTATCCCAGAGATACAAGGGTTTTTCAATATACATAAATCAATGAGTGTGATACACACCATTAAAAAACTGAAGAGTAAAAACCATATGATCATCTCAATAGATGCAGAAAATCCTTTTAACAAAATTCAACACCAATTTATGATAAAAACCCTCCAGAAAAGTGGGCACAGAGGGAACATACCTCAACATAATAAAGGCCATATAGGAGAAACTCACAGTGAACATAATTCTCAATGGTGAAAAACTGAAAGCATTTCCTCTAAAATCAGGAAAAAGACAAGGATATCCACTCTCACCACTTTTATTCAACATAGTTTTGGAAGTCTTAACCATGGCATCAGAGAAATAAAGAGAATCCAAATTGGAAAAGAAGAAGTAAAACTGTCACTGTTTGCAGAAGACATGATATTATGCATAGAAAACCCTAAAGATGCTAACAGAAAACTACTAGAGCTAATCAGTGAAGTTGGTAAGGTTTCAGGATACAAAACTAATACACAGAAATTTGTTGCTACCTATATACTACCAATGAAAGATCAGAAAGAGAAATTAAGAAAATTATCCCATTTACCATCACATCAAAAAGAATAAAATACCTAGGAATAAACCTACCTAAGGAGGCAAAAGACCTGCACTCAGAAAACTATATGATACTGATTAAAGAAATAAAAGATGACACAAACAGATGGAGAGATATACCATGCTTTTGGATTGGTAGAATCAATATGGTCAAAATGACTGTACTACCCAAGGCAATCTACAGATTTAGTGCAATCCCTATCAAATTACCAATAGCATTTTTCACAGAGTTAGAACAAACGATTTTACAATTTGTATGGAAATACAAAAGACCCCGAATAGCCAAAGCAATCTTGAGAAAGAAAAATGGAGGTGGAGGAATCAGACTCCCTAACTTCGGACTATACTACAAAGCTACCATCAAGACAGTATGGTATTGGCACAAAAATGGTAGTATAAATTCATGGAGCATGACAGAAAGTCCAGAGATAAACCCACACACCTGTGTTCACCTAATCCATGACAAAGGAAGCAAGAATGTACAATGGAGAAACGACAGACTCTTCAGCAAGTGGTGCTGGGAAAACTGGACATCTACATGTAAAAGAATGAAATTAGAACACTCCCTAACATCATACACAAAAATAACCTCAAAATGGATTGAAGATCTAATTGTAAGACCAGTTACTGTAACACTATTAGAGAAAAACATAGGCAGAACACTCTCTGGCATATATTGCAGCAAGATATTTTTTGATCCACCTCCTAGAATAATGAAAATAAAATAAAAAATAAACAAATGGGACCTAATTAAAATCAAAACCTTTTGCACAGCAAAGGAAGCCATAAATAAAACAAAAAGACAACCCTCAAATGTGAGAAAATATTTGCAAATGAATCAACTGACAAGGAATTAATCTCCAAAATTTACAAACAGCTCATGCAGCTCAATATCAAAAAAAATAAATAAATAAAATCAAAAAATGGGCAGAACATGTAGCTATTTCTCCAAAGAAAAAATATAGATGGCCAACAGGCACATGACAACATGCTCAACATCACTAATTATTAGAGAATTGCAAACCAAAACTACAATGAGGTATCACCTCACACTGGTCAGCATGGCCATCCTCATCCTCAAAAAATCTACAAACAAATTCTGGAGAGGGTGTGGAGAAACTGGAACCTCCTGCACTGTTGGTGGGAATGTAAATTTGTACAATCATTATAGAGAACAGTATGGAGGTTCATTAAAAAACTAAAAATAGAGCTACCATATGATCCAGCAATCCCACTCCTGCACATATATCCAGAGAAAATCATAATTTGAAAAGATACATTCACCCCAATGTTCACTGCAGCAGTATTTACAGTAACCAAGACATGGAAGCAATCTAAATGTCCATCAACATAGGAATAGATAAAGAAGATGTGGTACATATATACAATGGACTGTTACCCATAAAAAAGAATGAAATAATACCATTTGCAGTAACATGGATGAGCCTAGAGATTGTCATACTGAGTGAAGTATGTCAGACAGTGAAAGACAAATATTGTACAATATTGCTTATATGTGGAATCTTAAGAAAAAAGGGTACAAATGAACCTATTTACAAAACAAATTGAGTCACAGATGTAAAAAACAAACTTATGGTTACCATTAGGGAAAGAAGGGGAGGGATAAATTGGGAGATTGGGATTGACATATACACACTACTATAAAATATATAACTAACTGTGTATATAACCTACTGTATAGCACAGGGGACTCTAATCAATACTCTGTAATGACCTATATGGAAAAGAATCTTAAAAAAGAGTCTATATATGTATATGTATAACTGATTCACCTTGGTGTAACAGCAGAAACTAACAACATTGTAAAGCAACTATACTCCAATAATAATTAAAGAAAGAAAAAAGAACAGAAGTTTATCTATGCCTGGATTTAGATTTATTGCCCATTACAAGTAAAAAACGAGCAATCAAACGCATCAATTCTACTTTACAGATAGGACAGCTACATTGTAAGAAGATCAAATAATGTGTAAAAGAATCATTTTTTAGAAAGTTATAAAATGTTTAGCATATTTTTATTGAAGTATAGTTGATTTATAATATTATGTTAGTTTCAGGTGTACAGCATAGTGGTTCAGTATTTTTGCTGATTATACTCCATTATAGGTTACTACAAGATAGTGGCTTTAACTCCTTGTGCTATACAGTATATATTTGTTGCTTATCTATTTTATACGTAGTAGTTTGTATCTGTTAATCTCATACCCCTAATTTGTCCCTTCCCACTCTGGGAACCACAAGTTTGTTTTCTCTATCTGTGAGTCTGTCTCTGTTTTGCATATACATGCATTTGTATTATTTTTTAGGTTCCACTTATAAGTGTTAGCATTTCTTTCATAATAAGAATTTTAATTGTATGTTTTACGATTTTCTAATTTTTGTCTCAAAGTGAAATGTAGAAGTGAAGGTTTATGGAATAAAATTAGTGTGAGCTTACCTAAGTAGGATCAAGTCAAAATTAAGCAGCATGTTTGTTTCACCATTGCTATATCATAGGATGGCCCATGTATATATACACACACACACACACATACACATTTTAAAAGATTCTAAATCTACAATATACTTTTGTAACAATGAACACAGAATAAAGAAAGCTACTATCAATTTGGGGAGATAGTAAATATTTTGACTTTTAAGATAACTTCTTTGCAGTTCTGGGAGACCTTGTTCTACATTCCTTTTTAAGGAGGATCAGGTATTTTGCTTTCTTTCAAAGCTATTTATTTTAAAATAGGTAATATATAAACATTTTTCAAATCCCCACATTTTCAAATGTGATTCTTTTCAAAGCTTGTTTCCCAGCCACCTCGTTCTCCTCAGAAGCAAACATATACCTGTTTTTTATCATTCCAGAGAGCTGGTACACCCTGGAAAGGCCATGTGATGGGTTTCTGCATTTTAATGTTGAAACACTTCTCACCCAGTAGGTGGTCCACCTTCACCACCCTGACCTTCCAAGCTCCTTCCCTGGTTCACACCCACCTCCCCTTATTACAACAAATGAAGCATTTATGTCTGGCAGAGAAAGGAGGTCCAGGATCCTGTTCTGGGGAGCTGGTGGTGCCTATCTTTATTGGTCATCTATGTCCTGACTCACATCCACTAAGCTTTACCTATACTCAACTGAAGTTTGTATGCCACTTCTGTTGAAATCTTCAATTTGCTTCAGTCTAATAACATCTTGCCTCAAGGCTACTGTATCTCTTCAGTTTTGACCTTCTGGTTGTACCTCTTATTTAGCAGAATGTGCTCTGACAGCTTTCTCACAGATCTGCTGCAGCAAGACAATTTTTTTCTTTGTTAACATTGACAGAACTCTTTTACTATAGCTTCACTTGTGTATTAAGATTATTGTGACCTTGTTTGTACCCTAGACTGGTAAGGTCTAGAGAAAGCTGGTTCACAGATTTGTTCTTCTTGGAATCAAAAGCTTTCAAAGAACATAAGAAAATTTGTTTCTTGTGAAACTTTCATCTCAAATATTATTGAAATATGCTAGCAATCTCACCAAACTCTATTACTCTAAAACCTCTAGTTTAAAGTGAATAAGTAATTTTCATCTATAAGAGTTTAATGCCAGCACTATTTGACCATTTTTCAGTGACAAACCTTCTACCTTAGAAAATTTTGACACAAAAGAACTTGACACCTGAAAAGGCAGCAGTGCGCCATGAATGTTCTGTTTATTAGATTCTCTAGAGTCTTCACAGAATTTGTTTTTTGGCATGCTAACCCCCAATGTGATGGTATTAGGATGTGGGGCATTTGAAAGGTGATTAGGACATGAGCCTATGTGAATGGGATTAGTGCCCTTATAAAAGAGACCCCCAAATATCTCCCTCTTCTGCCATGTGAGGACACAGTGACAAGATGGCTGTCAGTGAGAAACTAGGGTCTGTTGTTTAACCAGCCCTGTCTGTGGTATTCTGTTGTAGCAGCCTGGAAGGACTAATGTAGCAGAGGAGAAGTGAGGAGAGGATGAGGAAGATTTTTCCCAGTGTGAAAGGATTTAGAGAATTTATGTTTACATGATGGTCGTTAAAGATTCCGTTTTGGTTGAAAGATGTAGAATATTCCATGGAAACTCATATAATCAATAATATAAGGTTTTTAGGAATATGGAAGGAAATATGTCCAAGAACCCAGAAGGAACACCTTGGCTTAGATGGGATGAGCAAACAAAGGAACAAACTGAAGATGGGTCCAGATGCCAGTAGATAGAACATTAACAGATTTCTCATGTTGTAGCTCTAGTTTCTCTTTGATCTAGCGTGAGATGATAATGTTGCATTAATATCTCTCAAGATTATTTATCTTTATTTCCAGAAAATCTTATATATTTCTTTGTTATGTAGTAAGAGACATATAGGAAGATCATGTTAAGTGTATCGCCAATGTGGATTATAATTTTTGTCAATAAAAAAATCACATGGTGGATAAGTGTGCAGACAATAGAACACAGCTGCCAGGAATCAAATATTAGCTACATATCAAACAAATTAGGTGATCTTGGGCTATTTGCTTAATCTCTCTGGTATTAAATTTTTGATCTGTAAAATTAAAATGATAATACCTACCCTCTAGGACTCTTATGATTATTAAATGAATCATCATGTGTAAAATATTTAGAAGAGTGTTTGGTACATAGTAAGTACTTATGTGGTAGTTAAGAAATAATTGTGGAGATCAGACAAGATGGTGGAATAGAAAGACCCTGAGTTCATCTCTTCTTCCAGGCACATCAAAATCACAACTATTTGCAGAACAACCATCAGTGAAAAAGACTGGAACCTACCAGAAAAGATCTTTTACAACTAAAGAGAAAAAGAAGGAACCACAACGAGATAGGTAGGAGAGGCAGACTCATGATATAATCAAGTCTCATACCCCTAGGTGGGAAACCTGATGAGCCCCTAGAACATTTAGATTTTTTGCCTCAGTTATTCTGCTATTGATTCCTTCCAGTGTATTTTTCATTTCAGTTATTGTATTGTTCACCTCCGTTTGTGTCTTCTCTAGTTCTTCTAGGTCTTTGTTAAACATTTCTTGTATCTTCTTGATCCATGCCTCCATTCTTTTTCTGAGATTTTGGATCATCCTTAGTGTTATTACTGTGAATTCTTTTTCAGGCAGATTGCCTATCTCCACTTCACTTAGTTGTTCTCTTGGGTTTTTATCTTGTTCTTTCATGTGGACTATATTCCTCTGCCATCTCATTGTATCTAACTTTCAGTGTTTGTGGTCTCCTTTCTGCAGGCTGCAGGGTTGTAGTTCCTCCTGTTTCTGGTGTCTACCCCCTGGTGGGTGATGTTGGTCCAGAGGCCTGTGTAGGCTTCCTAGTGGGAGGGATGGCTACCTGCCCAATGGTGGGTCAAGCTCGGTCTGTCCCTCTGGTGGGCAGGGCCATGTCAAGGGGTGTGTTTAGAGGTGGCTGTTAGCTCAGTATGAATTCAGGCAGCCTGTCTGCTAATGGTTGGGGCTGTGTTCCCACTCTGCTGGTTGTTTGGCCTGAGGCATCCCAGCACTGGAGCCTGCCAGCTGTTGGATGCGGCCAGGTTTCAGTGCCAACATGGTGACCTCTGTGAGAGTTCACACTGATCAATATTCCCTAGAGCCCCAGCCTCCAGTGTCCTTTCCCCTATGGTGAGCCACAGTGAATCCCCATCTCCTGAGTAGCAATACTTATATAAGACAAATAGACTTTAAAATAAAGATAGTTAGCCAGTTGGGCAACACACAAACTGGAAAATAATTATATCACAGAGGTTCTCCCACAAGAGTGAGGGTTCTGAGCCCCATGCCAGGTTCCCTAGCCTGAGGGTCTGGCACTGGGAGGAAGAGACCCCAGAGCATTTGGCTTTGAAGGCCAGTGGGACTTGAGTGTAGGATCTCCACAGGATTGGTGGAAACAGAGACTCCACTCTTGGAAGACGCACACAAGGTTTCATATGTACTGGGCCCCAGCACATGGCAGTGACTACATAGGATCCGGGGCTAGACCTACCAATGGGTCTTGTTGGGTCTCCTCAGGAGAGAAGCTGGGATGGGCAATATAGGGATTGGGGATTAAGAGGTACAAAGTACCACGTATAAAATAAGCTATAAGGATCTATTAGACAACACCAGGAATATAGTTAATATATTATATTAACTATAAGTGGAGTATAATCTTTAAATATTGTGAATCACTATATTGTACACCTGTAACTTATGATATTGGACATCAAATATACTTTAAAATAAAAAAAAATTTTAAAATTACAAAAAAATAAAATTTCTTTATTCATTTAGTACTTTTATCAGACTAAGTTTTGGTCAACTTAAAAACATTTGAGGGCTTCCCTGGTGGCACAGTGGTTGAGAGTCCACCTGCTGATGCAGGGGACACCGGTTCGTGCCCCGGTCCGGGAGGATCCCACATGCTGCGGAGTGGCTGGGCCCGTGAGCCATGGCCGCTGAGCCTGTGCGTCCAGAGCCTGTGCTCTGCAACGGGAGAGGCCACAACAGTGAGAGGCCTGCGTACCGCAAAAAACAAACAAAAAAACATCTGAGACCAGCTTATCTGTTAACTTTTTAGTCCATCTCTTTGGTTTTAATAATTTAAATGTTTTAATATCTGGCTCATATAAAGTAATAAGAGAATGCTGATGTTTTTAGGTGACATTGATTAAACAAAAATACAACTCAAGTCAGCTAAACATCTACTCAATATTCTTCTCCTCCAGCCAATGTAAGTTACATCAGTGATCCAGACATTCACTTCAAGCAGATATGTCAGACCACAAATGTGATGTTAGTAACTTCTCTCTGACGGTGAGTTGAATAACGTTGGGTTTCTTTTTCTTGCTTGTTTGCTTATTTTTATATTAGGAAATTGAAGGAGCACAAACTTAGATTTTTAACCATGATCTAAGGAGCCAAAAGATGTACCACCCAGTTTAAGACTTGGTCCTCTTATTGTGTTCTGTCTCACTATACCTAAGGCTTGTTTACTGGAGACAGGTATAGTTCTAAATAATGAGGCTATTACATCATTAACTGGTTTTTCCTAAGATTCAATCACAAGAATGATCAGAGTGTGTGTGTGTGTGTGTGTGTGTGTGTGTGTGTGTGTGTCTGGGTATGTGAGTTGTTAGCAGCTGAATCATTCTATCTTATTAACAGCACATAGTTGTCTATGACTTCTGGTATATTCTAAACAAAATGGCACTAAAACTAAATATAATTTGCTTTTCATTTGTTTCCCTTCTTTCAATGGCAATGTGGCAGATATTATCCCAGGCACTCTTTTGAGATCTTTAACAAATAACCACTCCATATAATTCTCATATCAATCTTGCAAGATAAGTACTGTTATTCCCATTTCACATATAATGAGACTGAAGCACAGAGAAGTATACATTCCTAAACTGAATAGCTAGTAAGATGTGGAGCTAGGACTTGATCTTGGGCAGCTGGCTCCATAGTTTGCCTTAAAAAACATAAAAGAGTATGAGGTTGCCCACATAGCTATACTGTCCTTCCCTTCCTCTCCACCAAAATCTTTTACAGTCTCCCTTAGAGCTAATTATGACCATGGGGCTAAATTTTGGCCAATGAGATATGAGCAATAGTGATATGCCAACAATGATAAAATTTCAGTTAGACAAGAAGAATGAGCTCTGGAGATCTGCTGTGCAACACTGTGCCTCTAGTCACCGATAACATATTGTACACTTAAAATAGTTAAGATAATAAATCTCATGCTAAGTGTTTGTTCGTACCTTAATCAAGTAACATCCAAAAAAGTGTTATGTGCAATTTCTAGGTACTATCTTTCAAGATAACTAGTGGACCCTTGTCTTGATTTATTTTCTCCTTTCTCCTTGCTAGAACTGATGGTGGGATTTAGAGTACTCATAGTGGATAGTGAAATGGATGCCACATATTAAAGATGGATAAAGCTACCTAGACTTTAAGTGAAGGAGACTAAAATTTTGTCACATCTAAGGTGGTGTCTTATTGAAGCTGAGCCAGTGCCCTGAAAAATGAAGAGATAATCGTAATAGTTTTTGTAGGAACAACATATACACTGATACTTATTTTACTTCATCTTAGTCATGCAAATATAACATGAGGTTTATCTTGCTTGCTTTGCAATTCTGCTTCCCTGTATAAAAGGTTAAGCTTTAACATATCTAGGAAAAACCCTACCCAATGAGCCCTGCGTATAGGTATCTTTGCTTGACTTTTGTAGCTTTGAGCAAATCGTTTCAAATACATTGCTACATGTCATTGAAAATTATTCTAAGTAATGTGTCCAAAACCTTTCAGAGTTTGTACTCTCATCTACCGCGGGTCCTTCTATATTATTTAGAAAGGTAATGTAATAAACTTATTTCTTTTGACATTGAATCACTTTCAGTCCTTCTTTATTATGGTTCCATCTCCATTTTTAGCAGAAAATTCCTCTGAAGGGGCTGGCCTTTGAATGATATCGATCGAAAAATTCTAAAAGTGACTCAGACTTCCCTATCTCTTCTACATTTTTAGAGTAATTTCATTATTTCCAGTTGGATCTAAATACTTTTATCTCCTCAACTCACCATTATACCCAAAAGTGTTATAATTATACCCACTAATATCATTTAATTTGTAATTGTTATTTTAAAGATGTACTTATTCTTAAAATAGAGTTTCATATCAATAGCAAACATATAAACAGATTTACTTAAGTTTGTCATCATAACAACTTATTACTCTAGAATAATCATAGTACAGCATGCAAGATTATTAGCAAGGCAGAAGTCTTAAATTTCATCTAAATTATAAAGGAATAAATACTTGGATCCCACTGATTATTATGTTTCTATTAACTTGAAATTTCATAAAAAGGTTGGTGGAGTTTTAGTACCCTGAAATAAGTAAATATGTTTCTATACCACTATGTATGCTAATTTGAAAAGTTTTCTTTAAATATAGGAAAAATGCTCAAAATAATCAAGTTGGAAAATTATGCCTTTAAAATTGCAAGGTTTTAATGGTTTTTAATGTCATTTTAATGGCAATAATTATCCTTATTAACTTCAACACAATGTCAAATACAATTATCTCCCAGTTATAAATTTGATGTCCTCTGTCTGAGTTTCCCTGTCCAAAGTTCTATAATTATAATCAAGCTGCTCTATTGTAATTGAGAAACCCTCTAGTAGCATTTTAAAGAAGAATTATGAAAGCTGCTCCACAGGAAGTATCATTCTATAATTTACATCAACAAAGCTGCTGCTAGTAATATTCCATTCACATTCACCAATAGGTTTCCGTTACAACTTTTTACTTACTTGTCTTAAATGCCATCTATCCTTGTTATGATGTATCTCTCACTAGATGATGAGAATATATAGATCAACACTTTTGTTCCCAATTTTTCAAGTTCACTGAGCTTTGTCTGGAAACATTTTCCATCCCTTTTTCCAGAATGCACACTATAAAGTGATTAAAATTATTCCATTTTTGCCCCTTTCATTTTCTTAAATTTTCATATAGCATAAAATTCTCAAAATTTGGATAATATTTGAATTGTATGACAAAATTCTATGTAAAATGCAGAATTTATCTTAGCTATTATGTTTCTTAAGTTCTTTAACTTATAAGTAGAATAAAATTCCATGATATACCAATTTCACCTTTTTTAAGATACTGCAAAATTTTTTTAATATTTCTATCGCTGCAGTACATGTGAAGAAATGAAGTTCCCCATACAAATGTGAATTGCCTCAGTAAATTTGTAAATTATTTGATCGTATCTATTAAAAATGCATATACTTTTTGACCAAACAATTGCTACCTGGTTAATCTAAGCTACATAAATAAATAAAAGTAAGCATGAATATATATACACCTAAACAAACGTGTATGGTTTATTTTGCAGCACTATTACAAATCTGATTTTAAATCAATAGAAAATATATTAATTATAAATTATGTAATAAGCAGCTCTTAAAGTTAGATATATTACCTGTAAAAGTTTTTAATGATACTATATATAGTTTGATCCCATTTTTGTTAAAACCAAATAAAAGAAACGTAATACATGTGTTATATGTATGTTTTGCTTTTGTATATACACAGAAAAAGAAAATTATATACCACGTTGTTAACACTGGTTACTTTAGGGTTAGGAAATTGAAGGGGAGAAAAGAAAGTCTATATTTTTATGCTTTGATTTAATTTTAGTTTTTACATTTCTTAATAGTAGAAAGCTAGAAACTTTAGAGCTGCTACTTCATTCTATCTAATGTTTGTCATGACAAAGCCCATTTTATGGGGCTTAATGTGGAGAAATACTTTTAATATACAAAATTTTCTAGATGGATGTTTTCTGGGAATCTATCTATATAGTCATCTATAAGTTGGTGTACTTAAAAACATGATGAACATAAAAACACTCAGTTAATGACAGATACTAATGGACTATTTTGTAGATTAACAGCTAGCATCAAGTCTTTCTAGGTCCATGCTCTTTATTTCAATCCTGGGCTTTAAAGGATGCATGAGCCACATTCAGGTCTCTAAGCACATTTAATTCAAGTGGACAGAAACACATGATTATATATCCAAGCTGACTATTGAAATTGCAAGCTTTATCTTTCAGCTGTTCTACTGCTTCAAGCTGTGGAGATATAAAACGCCAGCCTTGGGACAAGTAGTTGGAGTGTCACCAAACATTGATGAACAAAGAACTTACTGAGTGCCTTTTTGTTCCTCTGAGGACAAAGAAAAATTTTCATTTTTATAACATTGTATCCCCAATTCTTAATTAATATCAGGCACAGGTGGTGTAAGGGATAACCACAGTAAATCACAAAAAGGGTATGAGCCTCCAAAGAACTATTATTAAATATAGGCAGGTCATAAAACAATGCTTTAGAATGATGGGACTGTCAGGTGCCACATTTTCAATCTATACTTCTGAATCTGGTTCCTCTATATCTGCAAAAGGAATTTTAGATTACATAATGGAGCTTACTTTATTATAATTAGAAGAAATGTCATTCAATCTTTGATTAAAATACAATTTGATTATTTCAATGATTTGCTTTTCCTGTATATTTTTACAGTTTTTCAAATGTATTTAAGATGCAAAGTAGGATGGGCAGCTTCAAGTTAATAACAGAGGTTTCTTAAAATATAGGAAAATACTAGGGTTATTCTCTTCTCATTTTCTTTGAAAATGAAGTAAATCACAGTACTGCAAAGTCTTCATAATTATATTCTCACATTGAAAAACATGGTCATCAATCACAAATATACCTGAAAGTATGTTTATGCACTTACAAGAATCTTAATGTCAATTTTTCATGGAGACGTATTTCCAGATATTTTTACATAAGTATTAGTTCTCCTCTTTATTCCTAATCCTCTAATCATGACCTCTCCCTGGCCAGCAATCAGCAATTAGACCTGATTCAATTGCTGGACTGAACTCCTAGAAGGCAGTGATGTTTACACATCTATAATATCCCAAGACTCACACATAGCTCTAGTGATCTGCTGAACTTTACTCCATTTCCTCTATAGACTTCTTGGAACTTTCCTTTAAAGGAATCTTGAACCATTCAAAAACCTGAATTTTAACCCATAAAATGGTATACTTTCTTTCATGTCTTGTGGCAGTTTCAGTGCCTGCTATTTTATGTCAAAACTGTTTGCCTATCTGATTTTTATTATTTCTTTCCTTCTGCTAACTTTGGGGTTTTTTTGTTCTTCTTTCTCTAATTGCTTTAGGTGCAAGGTTAGGTTGTTTATTCGAGATGTTTCCTGTTTCTTAAAGTAGGATTGTATTGCTATAAACTGCACTCTTAGAACTGCTTTTGCTGTATCCCATAGGTTTTGGGTTGTCCTGTCTCCATTGTCATTTGTTTCTAGGTATTTTTTTATTTCCTCTTTGATTTCTTCAGTGATCACTTCATTATTAAGTACTGTATTTTTTAGCCTCCATGTGTTTGTATTTTTTACAGATCTTTTCCTGTAATTGGTATCTAGTCTCATAGCATTGTGGTCGGAAAAGATACTTGATACAATTTCAATTTTCTTAAATTTACCAAGGCTTGATTTGTGACCCAAGATATGATCTATCCTGGAGAATGTTCCATGAGCACTTGAGAAAAACGTGTATTCTGTTGTTTTTGGATGGAATGTCCTATAAATATCAATTAAGTCCATCTTGTTTAATGTATCATTTAAAGCTTATGTTTCCTTATTTATTTTCATTTTGGATGATCTGTCCATTGGCGAAAGTGGGGTGTTAAAGTCCCCTACTATGAATATGTTATTGTCGATTTCCCCTTTTATGGCTGTTAGCATTTGCCTTATGTATTGAGGTGCTCCTATGTTGGGTGCATAAATGTTTACAATTGTTATATCTTCTACCCAAAGCAATCTACAGATTCAATGCAATCCCTATCAAACTACCACTGGCATTTTTCACAGAACTAGAACAAAAAATTTCACAATTTGTATGGAAACACAAAAGACCCCGAATAGCCAAAGCAATCTTGAGAAGGAAAAATGGAGCTGGAGGAATCAGGGTCCCTGACTGCAGACTATACTACAAAGCTACAGTAGTCAAGAGAGTGTGGTACTGGCACAAAAACAAAAAGATAGATCAATGAAACAGGATAGAAAGCCCAGAGATAAACCCACACACATATGGTCACCTTATCTTTGATAAAGGAGGCAGGAATGTACAGTGGAGAAAGGACAGCCTCTTCAATAAGTGGTGCTGGGAAAACTGGACAGGTACATGTAAAAATATGAGATTAGATCACTCCTTAACACCATACACAAAAATAATCTCAAAATGGATTAAAGACCTAAATGTAAGGCCAGAAACTATCAAACTCTTAGAGGAAAACATAGGCAGAACACTCTATGACATCAATCACAGCAAGATCCTTTTTGACCCACCTCCTAGAGAAATGGAAATAAAAACAAAAATAAACAAATGGGACCTAATGAAACTTCAAAGCTTTTGCACAGCAAAGGAAACCATAAACAAGACCAAAAGACAACCCTCAGAATGGGAGAAAATATTTGCAAATGAAGGAACTGACAAATGATTAATCTCCAAAATTTATAAGCAGCTCATACAGCTCAATAACAAAAAATCAAATAACCCAATCCAAAAATGGGCGGAAGACCTAAATAGACATTTCTCCAAAGAAGATATACAGATTGTCAACAAACACATGAAAGAATCCTCAACATCATTAATCATTAGAGAAATGCAAATCAAAACTACAATGAGATATCACCTCACACCAGTCAGAATGGCCATCATCAAAAAATCTACAAACAATAAATGCTGAAGAGGGTGTGGAGAAAAGGGAACACTCTTGCACTGCTGGTGGGAATATGAATTGGTACAGCCACTATGGAGAACAGTATGGCGGTTTCTTAAAAAACTACAAATAGAACTACCATATGGCCCAGCAATCCCACTACTGGGCATATACCCTGAGAAAACCATAATTCAAAAAGAGTCATGTATCACAATGTTCATAGCAGCTCTATTTACAATAGCCCGGAGATGGGAACAACCTAAGTGTCCATCATCGGATGAATGGATAAAGAAGATGTGGCACATATATACAATGGAATATTACTCAGCCATAAAAAGAAACAAAATTGAGCTATTTGTAATGAGGTGGATAGACCTAGAGTCTGTCATACAGAGTGAAGTAAGTCAGAAAGAGAAAGACAAATACCACATGCTAACACATATATATGGAATTTAAGAAAAAAAATGTCAGGAAGAACCTAGGGGTAAGACAGGAATAAAGACACAGACCTACTAGAGAATGGACTTGAGGATATGGGGAGGGGGAAGGGTAAGCTGTGACAAGGCGAGAGAGAGGCATGGACGTATATACACTAACAAATGTAAGGTAGATAGCTAGTGGGAAGCAGCTGCATAGCACAGGGAGATCAGCTCGGTGATTTGTGACCACCTGGAGCGGTGGGATAGGGAGGGTGGGAGGGAGGGAGACGCAAGAGGGAAGCGATATGGGAACATATTTACATGTATAACTGATTCACTTTGTTATAAAGCAGAAACTAACACACCATTGTATAGCAATTATACTCCAATAAAGATGTAAATAAAGCCATCACTTGGGGAAAAAAAAAGCTGTTTGCATAAAAGTATATATAGGTTGCTAAAAATACAAAACTCAGAAATGCTTTGTAGATTGCTTATTTTAACTGAGTGCTTAAGTGGCCACACACAAATATTCAGTAACCATATATACAGAAATTGTTCAACTAGCTCTGATGGCCAGAATATGAAAAGCATACTATAATGCAAGCACACACAAAGACTCACAACTTCTTAGGTAAATATTTCAGAGATCACTAATATTATAATAAACCTGAATTGAGTGAGACATGTAAAATGGAGTATGAATGTTCTTGATTAGAATATTTCACCCTCACCAAAATGTAAGAAAGCCTACTTAAGTGTCACATTATGACACCAGTCTTATCTAGTACTAATATCACAGAATGGTAAATATTTTAGTGTCTTCTGGTATCATCTATATTAATTTAACTGAAACATTGTTTTGATATATTTACCACTGTGGTTATCTGACCCTATGTGCTTGATCTTAAAACAATAACCACAAAAAGTGATGCATAATGGAGACTGGCATTACTAAAATGTATCAATAATATTGAATTGTGTCACAAAGAAAGTACCTTTTGTCCTTAAAGTGATTTTATATATGATGTATATGATTGATATCATACTTGAGATATCTTACAATTAAGAAAAAACAATTTAGAGAGGAGAGGATCAAGATTGTGGCGTAGGAAGATGTCAAATACATCAAAAATACATCTACATGTGGAAACATTCTCACAGAAAACCAACTGTAAACTGGTAGATAATCTCTTATACAACCAATGCTGCAAGAAAAATCCCCATGTAACTGGGTAGGTTGGGAAAAAAAGGCATCAGGATGGGAACAGCATCCCTAGGAGGAATCTGTGAAGGAATGAAGGTAAACACGGGTAGGCTGCTGACCTGGGAAGCCCCCTTGTCTACTGGTGGGTCCACCAGGACATATTGAGGGGGGCTGTAGGAGCTTGGTCTCTGCTCACAAGGAGTGTGCGCATGCTGGCTAGCTGGCAATCAGGGCTAAGAGAGACCTGCGCTGCAGACTGCCACCTCTCTGCACTTCCCAGATCACAATGCACACTGGGCAGGTCTGCTAGTACACAAAACTAGGCACCAAATTTTGGGTTGACTGGCAGGGGAGAGAACTCGGTCTAGCTGCAAAGAAGATAGCCCAGAGGGCCTAGGGTATGACCTGGGCTCAACCTTGTAGCCCATTGTCAGACTGTGCCCAGGCTGTGTGGGCACATGCACTTAATGGGTGGTGCTGACCTGGGAGCCAATTATCAGTGCTCACACTGTGGGGGTAGGTCTGGCAGTGACAGATCTCATCACCATGAACACTGAGTGTGCCACAGATTAAGTGTCTCAGGGAGACAGCCCCTGGGGAGGAGTATGCAGCAGTTCATTTCCCAGCAGGAGTCCTCCAGTTCCACCCACCACAGCTTGGAGTTGGATCTGGGGCAGACAGGTCCAGGGAGAGTCCTCCTACAGAGGTGGCACAACCACATTGACACCTGCAGCCCCAGTGCCCAGGCACCCAGCACCAGTCTAGCACTAGGTCTGGAACAAACACAATGGAGAAAGGGATGCATCCTTGACTGCTTCTGGACAGAACCATGGACACCTGCACAGATGGCTCATAGTTTCACTGTGATCACATGGACCTCACTCACTTCAGCACTGAGAAAGGCCTGTATCACTATGAACTTCACTCTTAGAACTGCTTTTGCTCTATCCCATTGATACTGTAAGTTTGTGTTTTCATTGTTTGTCTCAACATATTTTCTGATTTCATCATTGACCCACTGGTTTTTTAGTAGCATGTTTTTTAGTCTCCATGTGTTCTTCCCCCCAACCCCATTTTTCTTTCTGTGGTTGATTTCTAGTTTCACACTATTGTGGTTAGAAAATGGATTAATTGATATCTACAGGACACTGTATGCTAAAAAACAGAATACGCATTCTTTTCAAGCATGCATGGAACATTCTCGAGGATAGACCACATAATAGGTCACAAAACAAGTCTCAACAAATTTAAGAGGATAGAAATTTCAAGCATATTTTCTAACCACAATAGTGAAACAATGAAAACACAAACTTATAGTATCAATGGGATACAGCAAAAGCAGTTCTAAGAGTGAAGTTCATAGTGATGCAGGCCTTTCTCAGAAGCAAGAAAAATATCCTAAGATACCACCTAAAAGAACTGGAAATAAAACACATAAATACCAAAGTCAGCAGAAGGAAGGAAATAATAAAGATCAGAGTGGAAATAAATAAAATAGAGATGAAAAACAAATAGAAAAGATTGAAAAAAACAAGATCTGGTTTTTTGAAAGATAAAAAAAATTGACAAACCTCTAGCCAGGCTCATCAAGAAGAAAAGGGAGAGGACCCAAATAAACAAAATAAGAAATGGAAGAGAAGACATAACAACTGATACCACAAAAACACACACAAAACTTAATAGTGTGAACAATTATATGCCAACAAATTGGACAACCTAGAAGAAATGAACAAGTTTCTAGAAACAAAGCCTGCCAAAACCGAGTCAAGAAGAAATAGAATTTCAACAGACCAATCACTAGAAGTAAAATATTATCTATAATTATAATAATAATAAAAACCTCCCTGCAAATAAAAGTCCAGGACCAGACAATGTCACTGGGGAATTCTACTAAACATATGAAGAACTTATTCCTATCCTTCTAAAACTATCTGAAAGTCTGAAGAAGAAGGAACACCCAAATTCATTCTATGAAGACACCATCACCCTGACACCAAAACAAAAGACGCTACAAGAAAGAAAGGAAGGAAGGAAGGAAGGAAGGAAGGAAGGAAGAGAGAAAGAAAATTACAAGCTAATATCCTTGATGAATATATGTGCAAAAATATGCAACAAAATATTAGCAAACTGAATCCAACAACCCATGAAAAGGCTCATATACCATGATCAAGTTGGATTCATTCCAAGGTTGCAAGGAAGTTTCAACGTACACAAATCAATGTAATATACCACATTAAAAGGAAAGATAAAACACCTATGATCACCTCAACAGATGCAGAAAAAGCATTTGATAAAATTCAACATCCATTCATGATTAAAAAAATTCTAACCAAAGTGGGTATAGAGGAAACATACCTCAGCATAATAAAGGCCATTTACTACCCACAGTCAACATAATACTCAACAATGAAAAGCTGAACACCTTCCTGCTAAATTAAGGAACCGGGCAATGATGTCCACTCCCACCACTTGTATTCAAATTAGTATTGGAAGCCTTAGCCACAGTAATCAGACAAGAAAAAAAAAGATATCCAAATTGGAAGGGAAGAAATACAATTGTCACTATTTGCAGATGACATGATACTCTATACAGAGAACCCTAAACACTCAACACAAAAACTATTAGAATAAATGAATTCAGCAAGGGAGAAGAATACAAGATTAATATACAGAAATCTGTTTCATTTCTTTACACTGACAATATCACAAAGTGAAAGTAAAACAATCCTGTTTAAAATTCCATAAAAAATACCTAGGACTAAACTTAATCAGGGAAGTAAACAACCTATATGCTGAAACTATGAAACACTGAGAAAGGAAACTGAAGATGATTCAAAGAAATGGAAAGGTATCCCATGCTCTTGGATTGGAAGAATATCATTAAAATGGCCTTACTACCCAAAATAATCTACAGATTCAATGTGATCCCTATCAAATTACCTTTTTATTTTATTTTATTTTTTACAGAATTAGAACAACAATCCTAAAATTTATATGGAACCACAAAAGATCCAGAATTGACAAAGCAATCCCAAGGAAAAAGAGCAAAGCTGGAGGTATAACACTCTCAGACTTCAGACAATACTACAAAGGTACAATAATCAAAACAGCATGATATTGGCACAAAAACAGACATCTAAATCAATGGAACAGAATAGAAAGCCCAGAAATAAACCCACACATGTACAGTCAATTAATCTATGAAAAAGAAGGCAAGAATATACAATGGAGAAAAGACAGTCTCTTTAGCTAGTATTGGGAAGGCTGGACAGTCACATGTAAATCAACAAAAACAGAACACTCCCTCACAACACACACAAAAACTCAAAATGGTTTAAAGACCTAAATATAAGACATGACACCATAAAACTCCTGGAAGAGAACATAGGAAAAACATTCTCTGACATAAATTGTATCAGTATCTTCTTAGATCAGTCTCCCAAGCCAAAAGAAATAAAAGAAAAAATAAACAAATGGGACCTAATCAAACTTAAAAGCATTTGCACAGCAAAGGAAACCATCAACAGAAAACAAAGATAACCTATAGACTGGGAGAAAATATTTGCAAATGATGCAACTGACAATGGATTAATTTCCAAAATATACAAATAGCTCATACAATTCAATAACAAAAAAACCAATCTAATCAAAAAATTGTCTGAAGACCTACATCAACATTTCTCTAAAGAAGACATCGAGATGGCCAACAGGCACTTGAAAAGATTCTCAACATCGCTAATTATAGAGAAATGCAAATCGAAATCACAATGAGGTATCACCTCACACTGGTCAGAATGGCTATCATCAAGAAATCTACAAATAACAAATGCTGGAGAGAATGTGGAGAAAAGCGAACCCTCATACACTATTCATGGAAATATAAATTGGAACAGCCACTATGAAGAACAGTATGGATGTTCCTTAAAAAACTAAAAACAGAGTTACCACATGATCCAGCACTCCTACTCCTGAGCATATATCCCCAAAAGATGAAAAATCTAATTTGAAAAGATTTATGCACCCCAATGTTCATAGCAGCACTATTTACAATATCCAAGATGTGGAAAAAACCCAAGTGATGGTCAATGGATGATTGGTTTAATAAGATGTGGTATACAGATACAATGGAATATTACCTAGCCATTAAAAGGAATGAAGTATTCCCATTTGCAGCAACATGGATGGACCTAGAGATTATCATACTAAGTGAAATAAGTCAGAAAGACAAGCATTATATGTTATCACTTATATGTGGTATCTAAAATATAATACAAGTGGATCTATATACAAAACAAACACATTCAGCCATAGAAAACTTATGGTTATCAAAGGGGAAAGGGAGGAGGTAAGGGATAAATTAGGAGAACAGATTGGCAGATACAAACTACTATACATTACATAGGTAAGCAATGAACATTTACTGTATAGCAAAGGGAACTATACTCAATATCTTGTAATAACCTATAATGAAAATAATCTGATTTTTGCTGAACCATTTTGCTGTACACCTGAAATTAACACTATTGTAAATCAACTATACTTACAATAAAAAATTATATAAAAAATAAAAAAGCAATTTATAATCCATCTCTAATCCTTACAATCTTGATATATATTTTATAAATCTGTACACCTATCATATTCTCATCTCTTCCTTTATTTTCTTTCTTCTTTCCTTCATTGACTTATACTTCAATCTAGATCTCAGATAGATATATAGTTGGAAAGAATAAAGTATTTTGAAAGTTGTGATCACACTATTGATAGAGTTAACATTTTTAAAATTTGACAAAAGACTGTATTGTGTTTGCTCAGGCCACTGTAACAAAATATCACAGACTGGGTGGCTCATACAGTAAGCATATATTTTCTCACAGTTCTAGAGCCAGGAAGTCCAAGATGAAGAGGACGACTAGTTTGATTTCTCCTGAGACTTCCTGGTTTGCAGACTGCAGAAGTCTTACTTCATCCTCACATGATCTTTCCTCTGTGCTCACACATCCCTGGTGTCTCTCCCTCTTTTTGTAAGGACATTAGCAGTATTAGATTAGGACTCACCCATATGACCTCATTTACCTCTTTAAATTACCGTAATTACCCCTTTGAAGGGCTTACTTCAAAGAGGTAATTCAAGTACAGTCACATTCTAAAGTACACTGGGTGTTAGGACTTCAACATTAAATTTGAGGGTATACAAATCAGTTCATAACACACTGTAAGCATTTTCTCATGTCATTAAGTATTTTTAAATTGTAGAATATTCTAATATATTGATACACAATTATTTTACCATTTCCTATTGTTAAACATTGATTATTTTTGATTTTTTACAATTGTAAAGAGTGCTATAAATAATTTCCTTAGAAAATAAGTAGTTGTGTGCATCTTAGGTTACTTTCTTGGTCTCAAAATCCTAGAGGTGAATTTATTCCATCAAAAATTACAGGTGTTATTGCTAAGAATTCAGAACTTTCCCCAACTTAATTACCTACCAGCAATTTGTGAGTTTTGTGTTTGCATGCCCTGACCAAAGTGACTTATTAAAAGATTATTGCTATTTAAATATGTATTTTATTTAGAAATGTTTTTATATACTAGTGTGATTGATTATATTTACCATTCTTTTGCAATTTTTTCATTAGCATTTAGTATTCATTTGTAATTTTTATTAGCATTATTTATGTGATAGGTGCATATTTATAGCAATCTTTTCCTTAGTTTTTAAAAGAATTCTCTTTAGAAAAGATGTTAAATATTGTCATAAAAGTATATTTTACAATATTATCTCTAGTGTTATATTTTCACTTTTCTTCAATCTATAGAAAATATTATTTGCTCTATAAGATGAATTAGGTTTCAATATTTTATGGTTAATTACACATCCCATATTAATTAAAACTTTATTGACTGCATTAAACACATCTATTTTACCCTGATGAAAAAGTTTATCCACTATTTTTATTTTTAGGTAATGATTTCAATTACTGTTTTAGTGAAAACTTCCACAGGCCTCCACCACATCTTCCGAACTAGTACCTGTGCCCAACATTCTACCTTTTCTATGATTATGGATGGATTATTCATGCTTCTACCTTGTCCATTAGCCATCCTTTTGTGCAGTAGATATCATTCCTTGACTACTCCTGGCAATGCCCCAGCAATTCTACCATGTATCTATAATTCTTCACTCTTTACAGATTCATCCCCATTAGCATTCAAACATGTATTTACATCAGCCATCTGAAAACAACAAAAACACACATATTTCTGAACTCCACTCCTTCCTCCTGCTGCCACCATATTTACTTTCCTTTAAAGAAAAATCACTGAAAGAGTTGTGTGTTCTCCCTAGGCTGAATCATTCATCTTAGTTTATCTGAGTTAGTCACAGTTTGGTTTTTCCTGAAGAAAATTGTTCTGTATTAAATAATAAATCATATGCTAATCCTGATTTTGTCTTCATTGTTTTTCTCCCATTCTTTCTTGAATTCTTACCATTTTGACTTTTTCCCACCACTGCACAGAAAGTTCCTTTACCTATTTCATGACCTCCATCTTGCTAATATCCTTTATTTTTGAACTGTAAGTAGCTTTTGTTAGGTTTGATCTCATTTCTCTTTAAAAATCATAGCTCCCTTGTATTGGTAGACACCACACTCTCTCGGTTTCCCTCCTACCTTACTGACTCTTCCTTCTCCAACTCCTTTTCTGGTTTCTCCAAAACTCTTTAACCTCCAAACATTTGGGTTGTCTGGTTCTTAGGCCTTTGATCTCTTCATTATATTTACTTCCCCAGATTTATTAATCCCTTTATGATCAATACATTGATTTCTTTGTGCTCATTATTGTATTAGTTAATGTGCCCAGAAAAATACTCAGTACTGAATAGAAGTAGGGAAATGGACATATTCATCTTGTGGCTTTTTGTTATTTATTTTTTTCCTGAAATTACATCCTCTGTTAAACACCTTAGATTTTGTCTCAGTCTTGGGTTTTAGGGAATGAATCCAAGTTAAGAGAGATGTCTTTATATTTAAGTCCTAGAGCTTCTTTTAACTACACCAAAGATCCCTGTTTGCTAGCTATTCTCAATGCCATTCTTATCTCGATGTCAATTATGGTCATCAACTTCTTGCTTCTTGGAATTAATTACTTCCACTTTCTGACATTTCTGAATGACATTTCTGGCATTCTGACATCTTCACTAAAATCAGGGAATGGCAGCCTCTCCCATCTTCATTTCCACCCTACAGACGACAATCCCAGTAGTACATTTCAGAGATGCTGGTAACCTACTCACCAATGCATATCTCAGTGATGGTAAATAAAGTATTCTTTGAGCCCTCTCAGTTAGACAAAATTGAAGACTTGCTGGTTGGGTAGAACACGTTAAATCTGCTCCAAATTTGCTATTTTTGCAGCTTATCTTGAATTAGCACAGGCTGCACATAAATGCAAGTTTTAATTAACAACTTGACTAAAAAGTGAAATCTACTCTCTGGTGAATGAGCTAGTGCATGAAATCCAGATTCATTACCAAATGTGCTCTATCAGTAGATTCAGTCCAACAGACAATCATATTTTTTTCCTCCTTGGTCCAGTACCATCAGTATCCATTTCAACATATAATTCCCAGGTTTCTATCACAAAAAATCATAAAATTCTTGCAAATATTTTGGTATATAAATCTTACCAGAGTTCAGATTTAATTCTTATCCATCTGAGACAGGGTGAGTTTTGACTCAAAAAGTCAGAAAGGTGGTAGAGATTAGTCATGAAAAGATTGACATTAACTTGCAAGGTAATTACCTCAAATGAGTTCCTTACAAGTTCTTTAATCAGTGACCAAACAACCTCATTCTTTTTTTTTCTTTTTGCCTTACGCAGGCCTCTCCTGAGCACAGGCTCCGGACGCGCAGGCCCAGCGGCCATGGCTCACGGGCCTAGCCGCTCCGCGTCATGCGGGATCCTCCCAGACCGGGGCACGAACCCGCGTCCCCTGCATCGGCAGGCGGACTATCAACCGCTGCGCCACTAGGGAAGCCCCAGCCTCATTCTTAACAGAGAATTTGTTTCTTCTGCTTCCAAGGAAGACTCAGAGGTGCTTAGAATTCAGATTAACCAGTCAGCCAAATATATCAAAAAGTCCGGTTTTCCTTGGGATTTCAATCAAGCATTTCACATAATGACCTGACTAGATTGTGAATTCAATATATGCTATAATATAGCAACTCCCAAAGTCAGATTCTAGGTCAGATCTTCAGCTAATTCTTCCTTAAGATTATGAAAGAAACTTCCCCTTAATTTTGAAACATCTTAGATTCTGCTGATCAGGGAAATAGTCTAGAGATGGATTTACAAGAAGAGAGAAGGACTTCAGGGCACAAGAAATATGTAAAGCCATATTATCTTGTTCTTTTAGTGACAAAGAGAGAAAATTATATTTTGTTTAGGCACATTTGAGTCTCTACCTCATTTAGCTGAATCAGTATCTTGATACTATATCCATGATTCCTCTAGATTTGCATCTTTTTTTCCCCTAAAGAGTAAAATTGGCTCTATTTTATATTGGATTATTTTATTATGCATTAAATTAAGCACAGCACATGTTGCAGGCAAATTGATTATTTGAAAATAGATTTCTATTCTAAAAGAAAGCATATTAAAATGGTTCAAATATAAACTTAGGCCCCTTTTACAAATTTCTGCTAATGTGGCTTTAACGAATAGTTGAAACAGTATCTCAAGTTTGTTGGCTGTAAAACCAAAACATAACACAACACAATCAGCAATGAAAGAAAAAAAAAAAAAAAGCCCACACATTTCACAGATCTGATTTAGCTAGAAGCACCAGTTTTCTAAGCACAAGGGATCTTGAAGTACCATAAAGTACAAGCAATTTATATTCTAGTTTTCTGTTAGTTTAGTTTATAAATTTTTTTAATTTGGGGGAAAATATACAAGATGATAAGAGCCCTGAGTGCGTGATCTACTGCAAGAGTAAACTCCACATTTTTAGTAAATAAATTTGAGGATTATCTTCTGTTTACAGAAAGAGGCACCACTGAGCCTGGCAATGGAGCACAGAGGTAAACATGCCACTACCTTGCTGTTGGGCTGCACCCCACAGACCTACAAGCCTTGTAGTTGCCCAGCCTTCAGATCAAAGAAAGAGCCCAGGAACAGTGACAGAGACATCAACAATTCTTTGGATAGGGGATCTTACACATCTGCGGCCAAAGGACCTGGAGCAATACCTCACTGTTAACAGCAGACTGCAGGCAGGATATGGCAGCGATCTTGGCTACTCAGGGGAGAAGGAGGCTACCATTTATAGTTGGAATTGACATCAGGTTGGCTCATTTGTTACCAGGGAAACGAGCAGCTGGGGTGCATCCCTCCCTGCCCCTCAGGTCAACGACCATCACAAGGGCAGATTTTTCCCTTTAAACTAACAAGTGGAGCTATTCTGGCCTAAGAATTAGAACTAGCTGGGGCAGGGGGCAAGAACATTCATGTGAGTAGGGTGTAAGTGAAGCAGGGACTGGTTAAGCAGGAGCCATGCAAAGAGCAAGAGAACAGCCATCTTGAGTGTCTGACCAAACATTCCACCCCTACATACCCTGCACGACCCTTATGATCTTGATCTGTCCCTCTTCCGTGATATCCCTGACATATGTAGAGATGCACTGCAACCAAATACCACAAATGCAATACAGACACCAGCAGCTAAAGAGTATAAAGAGTAAGCCAGGTGCTTATTGGGTCAATTTCTCATGAAAGTCCAGAGGAGAACGACAGCACCATTTTACTATAGACCCAGCAATCAGACTCATTTTGCAGTGAGACCACCATGGTTGCTCAGTCCACAAACTGACTCCCTCCACTCAGACTAGGGACAAAATGTAAGATGTGTAACAGGCACAATACAGGGCAGATCATTACCATTAAGCAAAATATAAGCAGTAACAGCATTCTGAGCTAATACCACACCTGCCTGTGGTTTTGGGCCTGACCTGTGGTACCATACTGCCTGTACACCCTCAGTTCCCACAGCCCTTGCGAGCAACTCACAAGGCTCCTCAGCTTACTTCAAAGAAACTAGCACTGACAAAGAGGTCAAGTCACCTGCCAGTTAGGTCCCTACCTTGGGACCATTTTGCACTCAGGCGTCTTCAGTGTCTTTTTTTGAACTTGGATCCTGTCTCCTCGTTCTGTTTTGTCAGGTTGTCTTTATGACCTGGGCCTTTTCCTGTTCTCACCTCTCAGTCACCTTCCCACTGGAGCTGAGATAAACCCAGAGTCTAGTGCATAGCTGCAGGCTAAAAGGCCATGGTCCATCCCACCTGGGGTGCTAAAATATTTTTATCAACCCTCTCGAGTTGGTCTTCAACAAGGGCCCTTCTGCTCAGTGTTCTGGCCAACAGAACCTGACTGAGTTTGTTCAGAAGCAAAGGAAAACTGTTCTTTAATCAGAGAATGGAAAAGTGCGAGGTCAGACTCTAGAGCACATGCTCTCCCGATAGGCTGTGGGCGGGGCTGCTTTATAAGGCTCTCCTCGGAGGGGAAAGAGTGCAGTTCTCGCTGGGCCGGCGCAGCTGTGCTCGCTCCGGAGCGCAGTGCCAGGTGCAGCGTCTCTGCTCACAGCCCGCTGCCGCCTCCATCTTGAATCGAGGTGTCGGGCGCAGCACTTCTGCGCACGGCCCGCTGAGCTGAAGTGCTCGCGCTGCCGTTTCCCATTTGGGACTCGGGTCTGAAGGGCTGTTGAGAGGCCTGTGAACGCGGCACCCTGTGAGCAAGTGAAGCTGGACTACACACAAAGAAAAAAAAAGGTCAGACTTTATTACCCAGATTCTATTTTTATTTCCTGGTAATTATTTTTATTTATTTATTTTTAAAGAAGATGCTGTGTTGGGTCTTCGTTTCTGTGGGAGGGCTTTCTCTAGTTGTGGCAAGCAGGGGCCACTCTTTTTTTTGTTTGTTTGTTGTTGTTTTTGTGGTACGCGGGCCTCTCATTGTTGTGGCCTCTCCCGTTGCGGAGCACAGGCTCCGGACGCGCAGGCCCAGCGGCCATGGCTCACGGGCCTAGCCGCTCCGCGGCATGTGGGATTCTCCCGGACCGGGGCACGAACCCGTGTACCCTGCATTGGCAGGCGGACTCTCAACCACTGCGCCACCAGGGAAGCCCGGGGGCCACTCTTCATCGCGGTGCGCGGGCCTCTCACTGTCGCGGCCTCTCTTGTTGCGGAGCACAGGCTCCAGACGCGCAGGCTCAGTAGTTGTGGCGCACGGGCCCAGTTGCTCTGCGGCATGTGGGATCCTCCCAGACCAGGGTTCAAACCCGTGTCCCCTGCATTGGCAGGCAGATTCTCAACCACTGCGCCACCAGGGAAGCCCAGTTTTCCTGGTAATTGTTAATGGGCTCTGCCAGTGACAAAATGAGAGGTACTTTAGGTGTTGGTAAATTTAGTAATTTTGGACTAAGCTTTTGATAAAGACTACAAAAATTAGTGGACAAAATATACGAAAATATCCTCTTAAAAGTATCAAAGAACTACCAAGATAGTGAGGAATTGCAGGACTAGAATCTGGAAGAGGAGAGAAAGGCGATTCTGGTACCTGGGGTCAATTTTGTCCTGTTGGCAGACTGAGTATTATTTCCACCACAAGATTCTAAATCTTCCTCCAGGTCTTCTCCAAAGAGTCTAGCAGTCATGTTTGAGAGCAGCTGTGCACTAGAGAAACTGGCATAAGAACTTTCAGAATCTATGGGACTCTGCCTTGAACTAGAGATACAGAATGCTTTATGTTAGAGTTCAGAGATCAGATAATTTGTGAAGTTTTCACCAAAACCATTTCACTATATGTCTTTTGGGTCCTGTGTTTCCGTTTTGTTTCCAGGCAGGTCTTAAACAAGCAGTTGGAATAGACATATGTGTCAAACTATATCTGAAAAATGGAGTAACAGCTATTGTGTGAAAAAGAGCCCTGGCTTTAGCCCTCTTTACCAGGATAGTAAAGCTAAAGCACTGTTTCAAATTACAGATTCAAGCCACATGGGTAAATTACAGAGCTTGGTGCTAATCAGAGACTAAATTGCAACTTTAGTGATTCCATTCATATTCCCTTTATTTGTTGGTTTATCCTGAGCAATGACAGAGGGTTCTGGAAGAGTGACATTGGATTACAGACTTAGGTAGTGATTCTAATTGGAGTTCTGTCAAAATATGATTAATGAAGAGATTTAAAATGCTCCAAGACAACAACCGGTTAAAAAAAAAAAAAAGAACTGTTATCTGGTCATCTTTTCCCACCTCCAGCCCCTACAAGCAATAAGCAGATAAAGGTAGTGACAGCTTGTGTTCATCTGTCATGCACAGAAGTAACATTTCACTCTCATATCTGTCTACATCAGCTTCTCTGCTGTCCTAATTTAATTCACAGGGAAGTTGGTCATCTCACAAGATCAAAGATCTCAAGCTGGTCATTACATTAATGACATTCTGCTGATAGGAGGTGGTGAGCTTGAAGAAATAGAGACCATAAATACCTTAGGAGCATACAAAATTCTGGGGGTTGCAGATAAAGCCTATGAAATTTCAATGGCCTGTATTTCAGTGAAGTTTTTGGTCTGAGATATGTTAGAGTATCCCCTTAGTAAAAGATGGATAAATTCATCTTGTATCCACTACCACTAAGAGAATAGCACAACACCTGCTAGGCCTCAATGGACTTTGGAAATAGCATCTGCTACATTTGTGTGTGCTGTTCTGAATATTTATAAATAACCTGTGTCAAAGAAAACTCAAAGACAAATTTGAGCTCTGAGTTAAATTTTTACTTGAGTCCTTGGAGGAGAGACCAATTATTGTAACAGTGGTTCCCTGAATAAAAATACCAGGCAGGCTTACCTGGTGGCACAGTGGTTAAGAATCCGCCTGCCAATGCAGGGGACACGGGTTCAAGCCCTGGTCTGGGAAGATCCCACATGCCGTGGAACAGCTAAGCCCATGCACCACAACTACTGAGCCTGCTCTCTAGAGCCTGAGAGCCACAACTACTGAGCCCATGTGCCACAACTACTGAAGTCCGTGTGCCTAGAGCCTGTGCTCTGCAAAAAGAGAAGCCACCGTGATGAGAAGCCCCCGCACGGCAACAAAGAGTAGCCCCCGCTCGCTGCAACTAGAGAAAGCCCGAGTACAGCAACGAAGACCCAATGCAGCCAAAAATAAATAAATAAATTTATTAAAAAAAAAAAACCCAGGTAGAATTTAAAGGCAAAACTTCAAGTTCAATTTGTTACCTGGAAATTATAAATTCTGATTGTATGATATTTGAGTTAGATTTGATATAGCTAGAAACAAGATATTCTTACTTTCCTTGGCTTTATTCAGAATGCAAAGGTTTTTAGGCATTTTTTAAAAATTTTTCATGACTTAGTATATAAGGCTTGAGGAATATGATTCTTTTTGGACATTAGTATGACATATATTTTATATATGATATATTTTTGTATATGATATGTTTGTTAGTCATGATGTTAGGCAAAAGAGGTGAGGAGGACATGATGACAGTTTTTCACTTTTTTCTTTTCTTTTTTGGTTTATTTCTCTTCCTTAAGACAGATTTAATCAAATATAGTTATTCAATGATTTTGTGATTCCTTTTATTACATTTTTCCCTTTTTGGTTGATTTTATTTACATTGGTGCAACAGAAGTGTTGATTATATATCTTAATTAATTATAATATGATTAATTTTTAAAACCTCTTTGCTTTGTAGTGAACAAAACTAGAGACGTAAAATACTAGGACTAAAAACAGGAGTTTCCTGGAGACTTTTTTAAGTGCTGAGTGTCATTTATGAATTAATTATATAGTTCTTTAAATATTGTCACTGGGCCTAATAGTTTCTCTCTACTGAGTCCAGGAAACAAGGACATTTTATTCACTGCCATCAGATTTTGTCTAGAATATTGAAAATTGACAAGTACCCCATTTTCTCTGTATTTTTAAAATTTTGATAATTTGATTTAATTTTACTTCTTGAGTATTTATAATTATTTAAAATCTGGGAATATTAACAATATTTGGATCTCCTGTAACCTGTTTCTGTTGTTAATTTTTCTTTTTGGCTTTAACTTAACAAGTATTTTTGATTTCATGTTATTTGTTATTGAGTACCAGGTACTATATATGAAAAATTGTAGAGCTAATTCAGCCAGGGGAAATCACCTTAATCACATCAGGGATTAACCGTCTGTCTTCAATTTGGACCTAACCTTGTAAAATGTGATAGACTAAAAAGAAAAAAAAAAAGGGAACAAACTCTTTGTAGCTCTTCTCATCAATATATGGAATCTATTTATTTAGTCTTTGAATCTAGGCTTGGCAATATGATTTGCTTTTGGCCAACAGAATGTTAATAAATAGGGTATAAAGAGAACTTGAAATGTACTTGCATATTGTCCATGACCTTTTTTTGCTGAAGGGAACCCCACTTTCACAGTGTGAGAAAGGTTGAGTAGTTCACTAGAGAAGACATCTGCAAAATAACCCAGACCGCTTGGCTCACAGCCTACCAAACATCAGTCATATGAATGAGGACTTCTTAGATGATGCAGCCTCAGTCTAACTGTCCACTCACTGCAGTAAGCCAAGGCAAAACCAGCCCAAGTTGCCAACCTACATAATGATTGTTGTTTTAAGCTGCCAATATTTGGGGTGATTTGTTTTATATCTAGGATTAACTCAAATTTTCAATTTCTGCTCCACATTTACTCTTTTCGTGGGTATCCCTTCATGGGATGTTTATTTCAGAGTTTCTCCTTCTTGGCAGGCACTAAACTCAAATTTTTCTTGCCCCAGATGCGTGAAACTGTCAAAAACTCTGTTCCAGCTGCTTTGGTTCTCAGAATCTCAACTGCTACTTCTTTCTGTCAAGCTTCTCAGCACATTAATCATGGCTTTTGAATAGACCAATACCTCAAGAGAAAAAGTAGCATCAAATATTGGGCTCTCTCTGGCATTTCCTTCTCTCCAGAATTTTACCTCAGCAAGTTCTATCTTTTCTGGCAGCAGTCCAGTACCTTAAAATAGATTTTTTTAAATGTTCAATCTTTCTCAGAGAATTTTGGTTTGCAATAAGCCAATATTGAAGAAAACATAATTATATATAATTAAATTCTACAAGTTTTGTTTCCCTGTAGATTATGAACTCCTTGAGAAAAAGGGCACATGATTTATTTATTTTGAGTTTCAACATATAACTTAATGTCTGAAACATAAAATTCCTTAATTTTTTCTATTGGAATTCAATTAAGTTGCTTATGAGAAATGGAAGAAAGAGAATGGAATGTGCTGATTAAGGAATGAAAATTAAGATATGTATGTATGGGCCAAGGAGAAGATTTAGTTACAGATAAGTTTTGATATTTATTATCCAGAAGAAACATTCTTTCTTTTTAAGCAGTCTTTGAGCATTCTATTTGGTATGGTTCTATTATAGACATAAGGCATTAAAAGATAGTTTAAAAAATGGTTCTTTCAGGAGCTCAAAATTTATATAGAACCAAAGAACCATTTAAACTTCACAGAACTGTATAATTTCTAAGTCCAAAATATATCTCAAATACACTCTTTTACGCCATTGTGGGGCTTCAGAGCAGGCCTACCCAAGATGTGCTACTTTGGCATGTGAATTATTTTGCACTAAAGGCAGTGGAGAGCCTATAGGCTCAAGAAAAACTACTGCACCTCCCTTAACTATCCATAAGAGTTTAAATTGGGAATTTTTCCCAGAAAGAGTATTATTACCAGATATAAATTTTGTCTAAATGGCCCCATCTGTACGGCAGGGCAAACAACTAATTTCCAAATATGTGCCCCTCTTCTAATTGTCTCGTGAATGACCTTCCTGTCTTTGGAAGCCCTAGGCCCCTATCTCACTCCTTAGCTCAGGATGGAATATCTACTTCCTTTTACCTTTCTGTATTTAAACTTCATATATATGCAAGGTTCCTGTATGTGCAAAATTAAATTTTATTTTCTCCAGTCATTAATTTAATTCTTAGACCAGCCAGAAGAACCTAGAAGCATAGAGGAAGTTTTCTTTCTCTCCAACACCACCTCCACTATTTCCATCTTATCTCAAACCACAATTGCATCAGCCTGGTTTACAGAAACAAATTCTCAAATGGTCTCCTTCTTTTCAACAAATACCATTCCCTCCAATCTATTCAAGTGGAGAGGTCAGAGTGATATTTTAAAAATTGTAAGTTAGATTGTAAATTATAGACTTTGTCTCCCCTTAAAGCTTTTCCTTGTCTTTTTACTTTTGTTAGAATCTAAATTTCTTAGCCTGCAATACCTGAATAAACTTGCTTCTGCTTTCATTTCCAACCTCTTATCTCATGAATCTCCCCATCTAGCTTAAACATTTACTACTTTCCAGTCTCTTTTGTCTTCTCCTATTAGTTCTATCAAGCTCTCTCATGCCTCTCTCAGGACTTTTGTGCTTTCTGTTCCCTTGGTGCAGAGTGTTCTTACCTTTGTTTCCTCAGGTGAGCTACTTATCATGCTACAGGACTCTGATAAGGCTATACTTTAGAGAAGCTTTTCTTGACTATGCTAATATAGCCCCCCTTCACCTCCCCACTCCCCTCCCCCCAGCATATATGACCACAAGACTGCATATCAGATCAGTCCTTGAGCTTGGACATCTGGTCAAAAAGCTTTCATCACACCCAGGACTTTTCCTAATTTATTTAATAGCAATTTGCTTGGTGAATCAACTTATTATATTCAAAGAATATACTTGGGTAACTTACATATTTATTAGTTGATTTATCATTTCCACTAAAGCACAAGACAAGCAAGTATACAAGGCTTGTCTCTCTTGTATTCTGTTTAATCCCCGGTGTCAACCATATTGTAGTCAAATAATATGTGCTAAATAAATCTTTATCAAATCAATAAATGAAAACATGAATGTATAATAGGCAGTCTGCCAAGTATTGGGAATCCAATGATCAGCACAAATGATTCTAACCATTAAGTAGCTTTCAGTGTAGTGGAGAAGAAATACTAGAAGCAGATAACAATATAATAAAAATCCAGTGAGATAAATGCCATGCAAAAGGAAAGAAATGCTCACTTAAAACTGACCATAGTAGAAAAAACATTCTATTCATATTAAAAATAATGTCCCACTATTTATCTTTCATCAAAGCACATTTCCGAAGCTTGGGATCACAAAACCTCTAAGAGACACTTAAACACCTAGTATAATGACTATCTAGTAGCAACATATTTGCTTTCTCTTTCAGAGAAGCTGAATTAGTGTGGAAGTAAAACTACTAGTGGTGAGGAATAATGTGCAACGATTTCTGGTAGCTTTGACATCAAGTTTTCTGTGTCTTATTGCAATGTTTTCATGATCTTACTATATAAAAATTTTATGTATTATAAATATACCTAAGTATGTAAGACTATAGACTCTGGATTAATCCAGAGTCTTAGTATAGTCTCTAGATTAAAGATAGCCTAAGGATAGATTTAAATCACAGATCACTCACTTTCCCATTACAATGCAGTGTAACCATGAGCAAATTGTTCAAACTTTCTTTACTGTACTTTTATAAAATGGGAATAAGAAAAAAACCAATCTCATAAGGTGTTTTACAAGTTTAATAAGGGCATTTATGTAAAATAATTACAATATATAATAATGATATAAATTGTATGCAAAATATTTAATTTTAATGATTTTGTTAAAAATTTAAAAAGAAAAAATTGAAACCCATGTTGGAGGTCAATTGGATAATATGTTTAAAAAACATAATATGTATACTTTTGCCCAAGATTTTCACACTTCGAAGAAGATATTCTAAAGATAATCTTGCATTTCTTAGCAAAGGACTACCTGCATCTTTTCAGATAGATATGTGTATGTATGTGTATATACATACACATATATATATTTATAAGCATCAAATAGTTTAATATATGTTAAATAAATAGTGCATTTACATATGTAGTCATTAAATGATATGCTAAATGAACACTTACTTTTAGGGATAATCACAATGTATTATACGGTTGAAATGTGTTTTCAAACAGTATATTTATTTACTCTATATGCATAGAAAACATTCCGATAAAATATGCATCAAGTAATAATTATTGAAACATATGGTTAATGAAAGAGTGGATGTTTCTTCATATTTTACTCATTTCAGTTTTCCAATATTTCCACAGTGTACCTGGATTTTGTATATTGATTGTGATTTTAATTGGAGAAAAATAAAGGGTTTTAAATTAAAAGAAGATAGTTTACTAGAAATTCTGTAACCAGGAGGCAAAAAATATAAAATTACTCCTATGGGTTCCTTCTTATCTGCCTATTTGGGAAATAAATTAACAGGAAACAGAATAACATCGGGATATAATCCGTGCTAGCATGCTAGAATGTTCTCAGTACTTGGCTGGTTGTGTATATCCTTTTAGGGGAATAAGATTTGTTGTTGTTGGATTTTTCCCAAATCTCCTAACAGAAAAGATCTCTTTTAAACTAATATTGCACACTTGTATCTCTCAGGCATTTAGAGATAGAATTCTAAAAGATTACATAGAGAGATTCTGAAAAAATAAATAACTATAAAATAATGGGGTTTTTGTTTTGTTTCTTTGTTTTGTAACTTCATGCAAAATCTAATGTCACAGGTAGGGTAGTCTGGCAGAGTAATATAGGGGATTGATGACAAAGCTGGTGCTGAACATAAAATCAGCATAGCAAGTAAACACAAGTATATGGAATCAGAAAGGGATTTAGTATGAGTAAAGTTTTAAGACCTTTAGTTACACAATACACCAATCTGACATCATGAAATACTGAATAACAAATAAGAAAATATAATATTTAAAGGATAAAACACCTTTAAATATGTTCATGGCCACATATAATTTAAATTCAATAAGTTATAGTTCAGAGTCATCGGATGGAGGTGTTCAAAGGCAATATTTTGAGCCACTCATTGAAAAATATACTTTTTTTAGAAAATACAGTTACATTTCCAATGAATGTATGTCTGGTCAATATAATCTTTGCTGTGTTTTATTTATATTCTAATTCTATCCTTGTTTTCTTAGCTATAACAGAAGGTTCTCTCTATGCCTTTATAACTGAAGGCTTATACTGATACCTAAAGGAAATGGTCATAACAGTTAAGTTATTCGATGATATATTGTCTGGATGCTAAAGAGTGTTTTTAACATTAATTGAATATAATTAAACTGCTTCTAGTGTATCACAGGGAGTATGATTACATTACTGAATAATTTTATGTCTACATATCAATACTTTAAAGCTCATGTACAAGCAGGCTTTGTGGGCATATGACATGTACAGTTACAAGGACCCTACCCTCAGAAGGACCCTGTACTTGGTCTAATGCTCTACTGTTGTTGTCTTGGAATTTTTAATAACTTTTGAACAAGGTGACCCACATTTTCATTTTGCCTGACCTGAAAATTATGTAGCCATTTCTGTGTACAAAAAAATTAACTAGTCTTATTTTAATAGCCATAATATCCTAATACATCAGTCTATTCAAGGCTGTTCTCTGTCATCCTTAATATACCCCAAACTTATGTTTCCAATTATCTATTGATGCATAACATGATATTCCAAAATTTAGTGACTTAACAAAAGCCATTTCATTATATCTTTTGAAATTTTGTTGAGGAATTTGGCCAAGGATTGCATGGCTGTAATTGGTATCACTTGGTGTAATTAGGCTGATAGCTGGAAGGTCCAACATGGTGTCAGTTACACACTTGGCACCTTGATGAAGACAGTGGGAAACTGGGCTCAGCTGGGCCCCACTCCCTTATATTTTTGTCTCAGGGCCTCTCTATGTAGTCTCTTTGGTAGGATAGACAGACTTATACAAGGTTCCCAGAAAAAGTGCAGTGAAAGAAAAAGAGGAAGTGAAAGTTGCCAGTCTCCTAATGCCTGACTAGATATTGGTACAACATCATTTCTACAGTGTTCTATTACTCAAAGTAGCCACAGAGTCCTCTTATATTCAAGACGTAGGGTGATAGACACAACCTCCTACAAGAAGAGTGTCAAAGCATTTGCACCCTTCTTTAATCTACCAAACCAGGATTAGGGTAATATAGACAGAGACTTTATTCTTATACATAAATTGTTTTGTATGTACCACTTTTATGTCTCTTATGGCATTTTATAGACACAGATAATTATATACTTAGCTATAACAAAGTAAAATAAATATAGATAGAAATTGCTACTTATTCACCAACCATCCACTAAATAGCTTCTTTTGATGAATTAGGTACAGTTAAGATAGAGAAATGTGAATTAGTTTCTTTGCTGACAACAACAAACTTAGACTTTATTAGAGAAAACAGAAATACAAATAAAGTTACATAATAGCTTATTCTTTTGTGTTTAATATAGAGAGATTGCATTATCAAAATGCAAAAAGGTATATGTAAATCTTATTCAGTGAGGTCTTTATATGTTCAAAATGTTGCATTTAATAATCTTTTGAATATTTCTTCAAAATTCTGTGCATGATTCTATATTGTTTTTGATGTGTTTGGAAAAACAGTCTTCCAGATTAATATGCCATCGATAAATTTTATCACTTAAAAAGTATAACATATTGTCCATCTTTGATTATTGGGAGTAAAAATGATAAGTTCTCTATTACATATCAAAGGACAAAGTCTAAACTTCAAATTTTGGTATAAGTCATGGATATTGAGATCTCAGAAGTTGACATAAGCAATTCTAAACCAAAAAGTAATAGGGAAAACCCCTTTTTTACAGAAGTCCACAGGAAGAAAAGAGAATATGAAGAATTAGAATTCTCACCACCTCTGAATATTATCGGCCCTTGAGGTGGAGTACACTACAGAAAATTCCAGTTTGGTTAAGGAATAAACCTGTAAGTATGGAGCTTGTCTTTGTCTTTCTTCATTGGTATGTAGGGAGCTAACTCAAAATGTATTCCTGAGCCAATAAGGCTGGGCCACCGTTGATTGGGAATGATACATTGATTTATTAAGGCAGAAGAGAGAGCCCTTAATTCTTCCCTGACCCCTCTGTGATGAGGACGGGATCCAGGTATTGGTGAGTACTCCCGATGAAGGAGGCAAATATAATTTATAGGGCTATTCATTGGCCTTGGCAGATAATCACTGTGCTTAAAAAAAAAAAAAAAAGTAATTCCAAGACAGATACTGCAACATGGACTACTTGGGCCAGTGATGAGATAGAGAAAGGAACAGAGACTCAGAGGATCTAGTGCAGGTCACAGCTAAGACTCTTCTGAATCAATGAATAGGACATTACTTGACCCTAACAATGCTGAGAAAACAAACCACTACAAAAAATATCTTGGTTGTGACTTCAGTAGCATATGTCTCAGGATGTCCCATGAGCAGCACAGCTCCATAGTCCCTCTCTTTCACTCTGAGAAGATGTAAAACTTGTTGCAATGAGAAGTAGACATAGTAACCCTCTTTAACATATTTTATTCATAACCTTCTCTTGGGTATTTTTCTGTGATAATCGTTTGGTATGTACTGTTTCATTTTTAATGTCTATAATAAGAGATTGATTACTTAATCCTATTTTTAACTATTAGAAGAAATGTCAGTTTTTTATGATTGTGCACACATCTTTTTACACTTGTCTAATTATTCTTTTTTATGCATCCCTGTGAGTAAAACAAATGGATCAAAGGTTATCATAATTTAAAAATTTTGATACATTATGCAGATTTTCCTCCAGAAAGATTGTTACCAATTAGTATTATCACAAAATATATAAAAGTTCCTATTTATATATACCTTTACAGTGAGGAGATATTTTCATAGATAGAAAAATAATTTTGTGTATGGGTGTTTTGGGGTTATTATATCTTTTTTCATGTTATTTGCCTTTTTTTCCATTGACATATATCTGACATCCAAATTTTTCATTTCAGTTAATTTGGAACAGACATTTCTTAAAAATTAAGAGTTAGTTTACTTACTTCAGATTAGATAATACTAAATTTTGAGGGAAAACACAATAGGATATATTACTGAAGATATCTAAAATGTCTTACAGATATAATCCTTATACCAAACCAAATAGGAACAGCCCATAGAGGAAAGGACTAAATACAAAAACTCTAAACCCTGCACAACAACTGTTAGATGCTTGAAAAGTACAATTTTGCCCTGAATGAATATAGCGAAAATGTAGAATACATGCCAGATAACTTGTCTTCTTTTCTTATAAATTTGATTGTTTTTTAAATATGATTATCTACAGAGCACTCCAAAATTCTTTCAAGAGCTCATTATAAGTAAATATACTCTCAGCAGTAAAACTTATAATGAGCTAAAGGGTGGTAGGCTTTCTTCCAGCAGTTTGAAGGGACACATATCATAGGTCATAAGCTACCATAGGGAAACTAGGCTTAAAGAGCACTATTTCTGCATAACGGGCTTGTTCATTGTATATAAGCAAATTATTGTTACAGTATAATACCATTGTTGACCTTAAACAAATGGACGGCCAGTTATTTCTCCAGCAAAAGCAGGTTTATTCAGAATCAGCAAAGAATTGAAATTTGAGCTCTGCCACTATGGCAAGCCATGTGCAAGTCCCTGCACAGCAATGAGAGAACTCTTTTAAAGAGGGGAAAAGGAAGTTGGGAGGGGAGGGCTCTTGTAAGTAGAGTCCATTGGAGGAACTGCGAGTTGGAAGTATATTGACTTTTGGTTGGCTGAGTTGTGACAGTCTCACATTAGCTAAACTCTTGGCAGACAAGAAAAAGAAGTCTTTCTTCTTCCTTTTTGGGCCCTGCTATGATCATAGGGCATGAGAGCTGCTCCTTCTGGTCTCCCAGCTCTGTTTTAATTGAGGTTTCTGTATATTACGTTTTACACCGTATAAAATTTCACAAATATAGGTGTTAGGTTATTGATTATGAATTTACATTAAATTTATAGAAAAATTTTCCCTCATGGAAACTGAGCTTTTGTGCCAGTTTTACATATCTGGTAGGGTGTTCCCTGTATATCTGTGATATTGTGATTTATAAGAAATATATATTTGGTCATTTAGATTACCAGATTTTATTTCTCATATATATTTGGCATTTGTTCATGGTCCCTAGCTCCTGATTCCTAAAACCCTTGGAATTTTCTATGATAGGAGTTTAAAAGGTGTCTTTTGTTACGTTAATGAGATGACTTTTGGAAAACTCTTTGGTAACCTAAAGATGGGTGCCTGGTTGCCAGGAGAACCAACAGTGTGTTTAGAGGGTTGGAACTTTCAGTCTCACCTCTCTCCCCACCTACAGGGAGGGAAGAAGGGCTGGATATTGAGTTCAATTGCCAATGGCCAATGATTTAATTAATTATGTCTATGTAATGAAGCCTCCATAAAACCCAAAAGGACAGGGTTTAGAAAGCTTCCAAGTTGGTGAGCACATGGAGATTTGGGGAGAGTGGCGTGCTGGGAGATAGCATGAAAGCTCCTTGCCCTTTTCCCATACCCTACCCTATGCATCTATTCCATAAAGTGTTTGAGTTCTGTGAGTGGCTCTTAAACACGAGGAGTGGGTCCTGGGAATCTCTTATGTATAAGCAGTTGTTCAGAAGCACAGGTGATAACCTGGGCTTGCAACTGGCTTCTGAAGTGAGGAGTAGGGGCAGTCTTGTGGTACTGACCCCTTAAGCTGTAGAATTTGATGCTATCTCCTGATAGGTAGATAGATCAAAGTTGAGTTGAATTGTAGAACACCCAGCTTGTGTCAGAGCATTGCTTGTTGGTGTGGGGAAACCCACAACCCTATTGGAACTGTTTCAGAGACAAATTAATATGTGTAATCACTACTTCTTTGATAACTTGGGGGAATGTTAGAGCAATTAATGAAAGAGAAGAGGACTGAATATTAGTTGTGAATTTCTGTAAATTATGAGTACTTTTCCCATCAAATACTTTGGTTTAGAAGAATAATTTGGCTTTTTTTAGCCAGCGTAAAACTAAGGTTAACAAGAACAATGTAATAAAGTAAACTTTCAAAAGTTTGTTTTTATAAGCATAAATACAAGCTATGACGAATTGTATTAGTTTGATTTTCCTGAAGAACAAGTCAACAAGTTATTTTCTATAAATAAAATTTTCTTCATATATTCAAATTTCAAAAAATTAATAATTTTACTTTGTATTCATCAAATGGCATCTTGTAGAATGAATTTTGAGAAGTGGTTCATGAGTTTAAATAACTCTGACTTTTTTAATTACAAGTGAATAGACAGAAGTAAATCAATGTCATTTTCCTTTCAAATATATATTATATATATATTTAAAATATATATTATACATACATTTAAAAATATATATATATATGATTTGCAACACTAACATAAGAAACTAAATAATGACAAGCAAGACTGGGACTCTTGAAAATCCTTAGAAGTTTAGTAAAACCACAGGGATTGGAATTTCAAAAGTAAATAAACTTAAGATTTCTGGTAGAAAATTATTTTCTGGTTGAACACTATTAAAAACTGAACATTTTAGGAATGTTTAAAATCTGTTAGCGAAACATCAATTATCTGGTAGTTACCTAGGAGATACCTTAGCTATACAGAACACAGATGAGAAATTTTGCAGACAAGCAAAGAACCTCTATTTAATCTAGTCCCAATTATAGCACACTGTTTATCCCCCACTTGCCAGAGCCTTGCATATTAGAAGCAACAAATTAAAAATATTTGAAGGCACACTTACATCCATAAAAAAAAAATCTTTCTGAAAGGAAAGGAAATAAGATAAAAAGCTAATCCTTGAACTCAACAAACACATCAATTTGTCTGAATATATTATAGGAAAAATAGAGATTCCAAAGTAGAAATTCTTCCTGATTTTGCACTTAATCCTCAAGGAGCTGGAACATTGTAAGGATAAAAGCTGAAGGCAAGATCCCAATCTGGCTGTAGCACTAGATGTAATAATTTTGCATGACATATAAAGAATTTCATATTATCTATGTATAATCATTTTTTCCCTAAGTATTTAAAAATGTCTTTTAGTTTTGAATATATATCATTCAGATATTTTTTCCCCTTTTGTACATCTTCTTATTCTTTTTGCCTGTTTTCATTTCCTTGGAATAAGACATTCCAGGGATTGCTGTTTGAGATACATTTTCCAAGAAAGGAGGGCCAATATTAGTGAATTTGTTGAGTGAGGGAAATATGAAGCTTTGTACTGGAAAGGGAAAGTTTATCATAATATCCAGACCATCTACCGAAAGATTTTTTTAATCCCATGGTCATAAATATTGTATATATGATTCTTACTGTTTTCAATGACACATTTCCTCGTATCTTAGAGAAAGTGACAAAAGTCATGTTAGATAATGGGTAGGATTCCAACTCTCTTTCCATTAAAGATGTAGCTTTCTCTAGTTAAAATAATAATGTCTTGGGTTAAACCTCAGGACAGTAACTGATGTTTGTAACACCCTGAGCTTTATAGAAAACTTTATTATTTTTAGTCCATATATCCAGCATTTAAGATACAGTGTTGTTAAGAATAGTTAATTTTAGCACAGTGGTTAAGAGCACAAAGAGTGAAGCCAGAGGTCTTGATCTAGAATCCCAGTTCTGCCATTTATTAGTCAAATAACTTACCTATGTACCTTGGTTTCCTTGCCCTAAAATGAGCATAATTATAGTATGTACCTCACAGGCTTATGCTAAGCATAAAATTAGTTAACATATACAAAACACTCTGAGGGGTCCCTTTCTCTATCATATTGTGCTATATCAGTGTTAGCTGTTTCCGTAAACTGTTCAATTTAGCTTTTCTGAAATATTCACTTGCCAGGTTTATAAGATGTTACTTTATACATTTAAGCTTCTGATTTACATCATTTACATAGCTACCTCTTTTACTAATAATCTCACCTTTCCAAAGTAACCTAAACTAAAGTGATAATTTGAGAAAGGAAAGTTGAACACTCTCCACTGCTTTATGAGCAATGTGCAATGGAAGATCTGTTAATTTTCAAGTAGTTTATTTAAAAGGCCCATGAAGGTGAGAATAACATTAAGGTAAAACAAAACAAAACAAAATCTACTTGAGCTTTTATTTGCCAGATCCTGTGCTAAATGCTGTGTGACTATTTAATCCTTACAACAAACTTACAGTTATTAAGAGCTAATGAGGCACAGAGATAATTCAGCTAATATATCAAGTTCAGTAAGTGGTAACATCTCAGGTTCAGTAAGTGGAAGGAAATCAGGATTTGAACAGACAGATTCAAGAACTAGCTCTTCAGAGGAATTTGGCAAGTATGACAAGGAATATTGCCCTAATTATAGAAGTAGAAGACATGAAGAAGACAGGTCAGAGGTACCAAGACAGGAAGATGTCATGTGTTTTCCCAGAAATATAATTGATATAAATAAATATTTAAAAGACTAGTTTGCTAGGCTTTTTTTGTTTGAATTCTGATCCTGCCACTTATAAGCTTGAGACTTTTTTTATGTGACTTAACATCTCAAAATCTCAGTTTTGGTTTCTGTAAAATAAGAAAAATAATTTCTCTATCAAGAGGCTATTTTATAGATTAAATAATATAAAGCACAAAGTCCAGTGCAGGACACTTAACGTAAGTACTCCATAAGTGATAACTATTATCATTTTTATTGTTATTTTCATAGCAAGTTGTAATTTTTATTCGGTTAAAAGAACATGTATATGTGTAGAAAATGTTTTAGATGTGATGACAGAGGGAAGAAAAGGGAAACAAAAAATCTTTCCATATGTTCCAGCTACTTGTTCAGAGCATGACAAAAATAAAATTCGAACAAGCCAGAGACATAAGTATTATCTTTGTCTCCTGCCTCATTTAATCTTCTACCTCTGATTATTACTGTTTAAAGGTCTCTTGAATATACTAATTCAACATATTTCTTTAATAACATAAATATTTATTATTGCTTACAAATTAACGGACCAACTGATGGTTCTGGTCTTGACTAGGGTCACTCATGCGTCTATAGTCAGCTGCAGGTTAAATAGGCAATTATATTGATTTATTTAAATAGACTTTATTTTTTCCAGAGCAGTGTTAGGTTCACAACAAAATTAAGTGGAAGGTACAGAGATTGCCCACGTACCTCTTTTCCCCACACATGTGCAGATCAATAATCCCTCCAAAGTGGTACATTTGTTACACTTAATGAACCTACATTGACAAATAATTGTCATCCAGTGTCCATAGTTTACATTAGGGTTTACTCTTGGTGTAGTACATTCTATGGGTTTGGGCAAATGTAGAATGACATGCATCTACCATTATAGTATTACAAAGAGTAGTTTTGTTGCCCCCCAAATCCACTATGCTCCACCTATTCATCCTTCTCTCTCCTCTAACTCCTGGCAACAATTGTCCATAGTTTTGCCTTTTCTGGAATGTCAAATAGTGGAAGTCATACAGTATGTAGCCCTTTCAGATTGGTTTCTTTCACTTAGTGATATACATTTAAGGCTCCTCCATGTCTTTTCATGACTTTTTACTTAGTCTGGATGTACCATATTTTATTCATTCACCTCCTGAAGGATATCATTGTTGCTTCCAAATTCCAAAATTTTGGAATTCCAAAAATTCCAAATGTTGACAATTATGAGTAAAGCTGCTATAAATATCCACATGCAGGATTTTGTATGGACCTAAGTTTTTTACATTTGGGTAAATACCAAGGAGCATGATTATTAGATCCTGTGTAAGAGTATGTTTAGTTTTGTAAGAAACTGCGAAACTGTCTTTCAAACTGGGTGTACTATTTTGCAATCCCACCAGCAATAAATGAGAGTTCCTACTGCTCCTCTCCCTTCTCCCTCCCAGTCCACATACTTCTTTTAAATTTCCAGTCATTTCCCTGGTTTATTCTGATTAATTTTCACAGGTGTCATGATAATTTTTTATACTCTTGAAGCCCCTCTTGGGTTTTCGAGTCCATGTGCCACATTGTAGCTAGGTTATCTTTTAACTGACAAATGTGATGAGGCTCTTAAATCCAAGTACTGCCATTAGTAAGTGGTCTCTCTACTCAATATAATTTTACATTATATCACATGACATGAAATGACAGCACAGAACAGCATAAGACATAAACTGTATGATCTACTCATCACTCTAACTTTATTTCACACCAATACCTCCTTAGGAATTGTCTAGTCCCTTTAATGAAAATGCTTTTTATTGTTTCCTCCCTCTTTTATTCTTTTTCTTACCACTATCACTAGGCCTCAACTATATTTTCAATAAACTACAAGCTACTTGAGGGCAAGAAATGAATCTTGTTTAAAACAGATGCCTAACATTGAATACAGAGTCTGATGTCTACTATACCTACAGTTTATATTTATTGAATATAAAAATAAATATGAATATGTAAATATAAATAGATTTATTGAATAAATGATATAGATGTATATATAAGCATATTTGGAAAAATATTTTCTTTCTTCAAAATTAATTTTTAAAAATTTTCCAATCATGTCCAATAAAATCAACTGCTTCTAAAATTTCAGTTGATTTTTTTGGGACCTTATCAAACTTTACTGTAATGTATTGTCTTTTAGATAACTAGATTCAGTTTGGTAAAATTCTGTTCCTAATTTTTTCTTAATATTTTCATAAGAAAGAGAATGGATACATATATGTGGAGATATATATATATATAGAGAGAGAGAGAGAGAGAGAGAGAGAGAGAGAGAGATGTTTATATATATATATAAAATGTCCTTGCCATGTTAGTATCAAAGTTATGCTGGATACATACATGATTACAAATAATGACTTTTATTGGTTTGTATGTTGAATTTTGTTTGAAATTTCTTTATTTCTTCAACATTGGAAGGATATTCTCAGTTAATATAGACTTCTAGCTTGGTCTACAAGGACTTTAGGCAGATCTTTTTTTTGGCGGCAGAGGGGGGCGGGGGGGAGGGATCCATCATTTCTTTTGAGAAGTTTCCTAGCAGTCTTATTTAGCTCATTTGAAGACAGTGTATTTCCATTTGCTCTCACTGTTTTTTCTTTGTAGTTCATTTTTACTAATCTTATCACACACTTGGAAGTGATTTTTCTTTCTATTTATATCTCATAGATTTCTCTGAATTTGTAGCTTTAAAAAAAATTGGGGGGCGTTACCTCTTAAAATTATTTATCTTCCATTTTCCCTTCTGCTCTTCATGGATTCTAAGCTTGAGTTACAGATATGTAAGGCCTTCTCAGTATTTGTAGTTATTTGCCTTTTATAATTCTCTATATACATTAGCCTGGACATTTTCTATTGACCTATTTTTCTAGTTCACTAATCCTTTCTACTGTCGTTTCCAATTTGTAGTTACAAGTATTTTTATTATTTTTAATTCCAATTAACACATTTTTTAGTTTTAGAGTTACATTTGATTCTTTTTATAAATTCTTATTTCCACAAGAATTTTCCATTTTAGCATCTGTGGTAGGCTGAATAATGGCTGCCCTAAGATGTTCATGTCCTTCTCCCAGAATTTGTAAATATGTTATTTTACATGGTAAAAGTGACTTTGTAGATGTGATTACATTAAGATTCTTAAAAAGGGAGATTATCATGGATTATCTGGGTGGGCACAATGAAAACACAAGTATAAGAGGGAGACAGGAGGTCAAAGGAGAGAAGACAGTGTGAGAACAGAAGCAGAGACAAGAGTGAGGTGGCCACAACCATGGAATTCCAGCAGTCTCTAGAGGCTGAAAGAGACAGGAAATGATTCTCTGTTAAAGTTGCCAGAAGGAACCAACCTAGCTGACACTGATTTTAGCTCTGTAAGACTCATTCCAGGCTTCTGATTTCCAGAATTGTAAGATAATGGCTTTGTATTGTTTTAAGTCTGTGGTGATTTGTCACAGCAGCAATAGGAAACTAACATATGCATCACTTTTCTTCATATTTATTTATAGATGTATTCATTTTAAAGTTTGTCCCTGGTAACCACAATCATAAGGTCATCAATCAGTTAATTTTTATTATCTGTATTCTGGGTTTTGCTTAATGATATATCTGATAGTTTGGGTTTGGATGCTTAACATTGCATATGAAAAATTATAGACATTATGGATACATTTTATCTTCCTCTACAGAAGTTTCACCTTATACATTGTTGGGTTAATTTACCTGCTTTGTTTTAGGGCGTTTTTTTTTTTGTTGTTGTTGTTGTTGTTGTGAGGCTCAGGCTATATGTGGTTTCCCTATGGTAGCTTATAGCTCTCCAGTAAATAAATCGCCTGAGGATGTTTACTACCACTCCTCCCTTGACTGTCTGAAACCCCTAAAAGCTGTGACACCACTGAAAACTTCACTGTAATTTTCATTCATTTTCTGCTTTTTTACCTGCACAAGATTGGAGCTTAAGGATTCAGCAATGTGTTGGACTCATTTTCTTGTGACTCCCTTCTCCCTGGGATTTTGGCCATGCAAGTTCTGGTTACCTCGGCAGTCTCAAACTCTGAATTTCATTTCTTTTTGTTAAGGTCTATAAGATTTCCGAATGTTTTGCTGGCTTCTCTATTAGATGAAACCCTCTGCCTTTACAGTCACTCACTGTAAATATTTTGAGGACCCAGTCTGATATTATCTAGCTTAAGATTTCTATACACTGTAAGTTAGAATATTGCTTTCATTTTACATATGTGAAACTTGAGGCTTAGAGGTGATACATAACTTGCCCAAAATGGCACAGGGAGGACTGGAAGCAGCTGTGTCTCTAAACTCCAGATGCACTTCACTCCATAGGAATGACTCTCAAATATAATTTAAAATAAACTGAGAAAAGAAATGATAACAGAAATGGAAATAGGAACTCAATTTATGAAAGTGCTAGTTAATTTTAACTTCTTTAAACAATATATTTTGTTCTCTAGTTGAAAGATGTGGGAGATAAAGTGGTTTTCAAAATTAAGTATTTTAACTTGTTATTAAAGTTATGAGTATAAGCACTAGCAGCCAACAATTTTTGCAAGAAGACTTTTTAATATAGATGACATAAATAGAAATTAATATACCATAATTACAAGGGAACATAACCTACAGCTCCCATGGAAATTTTTTTAATAGTGCCCATCATAATTTGTCATTGCTGCATTTTTTTAACATCTTTTTTGGAGTATAATTGCTTTACAATGGTGTGTTAGTTTCTGCTGTATAAAAAGTGAATCAGTTATACATATACATATGTTCCCATATCTCTTCCCTCTTTCATCTCCCTCCCTATCCCACCCCTCTAGGTGGTCACAGAGCACGGAGCTGATCTCCCTGTGCCATGTGGCTGCTTCCCACTATCTATTTTACATTTGGTAGTGTATATATGTCCATGCCACTCTCTCACTTTGTCACAGCTTACCTTTCCCCCTCCCCATATCCTCAGGTACATTCTCTACTAGGTTTGTGTCTTTATTCTCATCTTACCCCTAGGTTCTTCATGACATTTTTTTATTTTCCCTTAAATTCCATATATATGTGTTAGCATATGGTATTTGTTTTTCTCTTTCTGACTTACTTCACTCTGTATGACAGACTCTAGGTCCATCCACCTCACTACAAATAACTCAATTTCGTTTCTTTTTATGGCTGAGTAATATTCCATTGTATATATGTGCCACATCTTCTTTATCCATTCATCCGATGATGGACACTTAGGTTGCTTTCATCTCCTGGATATTGTAAATAGAGCTGCAATGAACATTTTGGTACATGACTCTTTTTGAATTATGGTTTTCTCAGGGTATATACCCAGTAGTGGGATTGCTGGGTCATATGGTAGTTCTATTTTTAGTTTTTTAAGGAACCTCCATACTGTTCTCCATAGTGGCTGTACCAATTCACATTCCCACCAGCAGTGCAAGAGTGTTCCCTTTTCTCCACACCCTCTCCAGCATTTATTGTTTCTAGATTTTTTGATGATGGCCATTCTGACTGGTGTGAGGTGATATCTCATTGTAGTTTTGATTTGCATTTCTCTAATGATTAATGATGTTGAGGATTCTTTCATGTGTTTGTTGACAATCTGTATATCTTCTTTGGAGAAATGTCTATTTAGATCTTCTGCCCATTTTTGGATTGGGTTGTTTGTTTTTTTGTTATAGAGCTGCATGAGCTGCTTGTAAATTTTGGAGATTAATCATTTGTCAGTTGCTTCATTTGCAAATATTTTCTCCCATTCTGAGGGTTGTCTTTTGGTTTTGTTTGTGTTTTCCTTTGCTGTGCAAAAGCTTTGAAGTTTCATTAGGTCCCATTTGTTTATTTTTGTTTTTATTTCCATTTCTCTAGGAGGTGGGTCAAAAGGATCTTGCTGTGATTGATGTCATAGAGTGTTCTGCCTATGTTTTCCTCTAAGAGTTTTATAGTTTCTGGCCTTACATTTAGATCTTTAATCCATTTTGAGCTTATTTTTGTGTATGGTGTTAGAGAGGGTTCTAATCTCATACTTTTACATGTACCTGTCCAGTTTTCCCAGCACCACTTATTGAAGAGGCTGTCCTTTCTCCACTGTATATTCTTGCCTCCTTTATCAAAGATAAGGTGACCATATGTGCGTGGGTTTATCTCTGGGCTTTCTATCCTGTTCCATTGATCTATATTTCTCTTTTTGTGCCAGTAACATACTGTCTTGATTACTGTAGCTTTGTAGTATAGTCTGAAGTCAGGGAGCCTGATTCCTCCAGCTCCGTTTTTCGTTCTCAAGATTGCTTTGGCTATTCGGGGTCTTTTGTGTTTCCATACAAATTGTGAAATTTTTTGTTCTAGTTCTGTGAAAAATGCCAGTGGTAGTTTGATAGGGATTGCATTGAATCTGTAGATTGCTTTGGGTAGTAGAGTCATTTTCACAATGTTGATTCTTCCAATCCAAGAACATGGTATATCTCTCCATCTATTTGTATCATCTTTAATTTCTTTCATCAGTGTCTTATAATTTTTGGCATACAGGTCTTTTGTCTCCTTAGGTAGGTTTATTCCTAGATATTTTATTCTTTTTGTTGCAATGGTAAATGGGAGTGTTTTCTTGATTTCACTTTCAGATTTTTCATCATTAGTGTATAGGAATGCCAGAGATTTCTGTGCATTAATTTTGTATCCTGCTACTTTACCAAATTCATTGATTAGCTCTAGTAGTTTTCTGGTAGCATCTTTAGGATTCTCTATGTATAGTATGATGTCATCTGCAAACAGTGGCATCTTTACTTCTTTTCTGATTTGGATTCCTTTTATTTCTTTTTCTACTCTGATTGCTGTGGCTAAAACTTCCAAAACTATGTTGAATAAGAGTGGTGAGAGTGGGCGACCTTGTCTTGTTCCTTATCTTAGTGGAAATGGTTTCAGTTTTTCACCATTGAGGACGATGTTGGCTGTGGGTTTGTCATATATGGCCTTTATTATGTTGAGGAAAGTTCCCTCTATGCCTACTTTCTGCAGGGTTTTTATCATAAATGGATGTTGAATTTTGTCAAAAGCTTTCTCTGCATCTATTGAGATGATCATATGGTTTTTCTCCCTCAATTTTTTAATATGGTGTATCACGTTGATTGATTTGCATATATTGAAGAATCCTTGCTTTCCTGGAATAAACCCCACTTGATCATGGTGTATGATCCTTTTAATGTGCTGTTGGATTTTGTTTGCTAGTATTTTGTTGAGGATTTTTGCATCTATGTTCCTCAGTGATATTGGCCTGTAGTTTTCTTTCTTTGTGACATCTTTGTCTGGTTTTGATATCAGGGTGATGGTGCCCTCGTAGAATGAGTTTGGGAGTGTTCCTTCCTCTGCTATGTTTTGGAAGAGTTTGAGAAGGATGGGTGTTAGCTCTTCTCGAAATGTTTGATAGAATTCACCTGTGAAGCCATCTGCTCCTGGACTTTTGTTTGTTGGAAGATTTTTAATCACATTCTCAATATCAGTGTTGTGATTGGTCTGTTTATATTTTCTGTTTCTTCCTGATTCATCATTGCTGCATTTTTATACCCTCTCCTGATATTCCAGTTTGGGACAAATTTATTTTTCTTATGTTGAGCAGTAAATAAATCACCTATGTTTGTTTCTATTGGTTTTTTTTTCTGGTTACTAAGAATAGATTTTGACTAACATACTGGGGACATGCATACACTTGTGAGGAATATAAAAGCAAGCAAAGTATATTAAAAGGTTAAGATAAACTCCAAAATAATAGGGTGATAATTTTAACCAGAATAAATAAGAGAGAATCAGTGGGGGAGGTGATAATGCTATGCTGTCATAGTTAAGATTGTAATGCTTGAGCAAACAAATTGTTCTATGCTGGAATTTCAAAGTGAACTAAACAGCAATGCATGTCTTTGTGAAATGAGTACAAGAGTAGTTGGTTGCTTAGTTTTGTTCCTTAATATATTCTCAAACTTTTTCTATAAAATATATTAAAGTGCTAACAAGAATACTATTATGAATACATTAAATCAGTGGTCCCCAGCCTTTCTGGCACCAGGGACTCGTTTCGTGGAAGATGAGTTTTCCATGGACGGATGTGGAAGGGGTGCAGTGTGTGATTTAGGCGGTAATGCAAGCAATCGGGAGCGGCAGATGAAGCTTCGCTGGCTTGACTGACGCTCACCTCCTGCTTTGAGGCCCGATCCCTAACAGGGTGTGGGCCAGTATGGGTCCGCGGCCCAGGTGTTGGGGACCCTTGCATTAACTAATTACAATAGCTTTAGTAACATATCAGATATTGTCATTGTTTTAGACCAAACAATACTGTTAACTTGGATTTTGAAGGATGTGGGGATAGGAATTTGAACTTAAGTTTTTATAACCAATATTTATTATAACCAACATATTTTTCATATTTCTTACATTTGCAAAAACCGAAGAAACCTCTGGTATTTTAAAGCCATTGAACATTTTAAAATCTTCATCTTGCCTGACTCCTTGTTATTTGACGTGGGTAGTAACTATTCTCAAAAATCTCTGTTCCCAGTCTCTGGAGCATTAGTCATTTCTCTGACAACTCACACCAGTTATTCTATTCTGTTTTTCCTTTTCTACCTCTACTATTTCTACTGTTTTTTACTCCTTAGAATTATATTCTGGATTCTTTTCACTCATTTCACAAAGTCTGTATGGTAAATGTCATCTACTTTCAGATGTTTAAATATTTATTTTATGTGCCTCATTAATGATTTAAAGAGCCAGGGTCTGGAATCAGCTAGATTTGGGTACAATTACTAAATTATTAATCACCTGAGTTACTTAATGTTTTAAGCTTTTAAAAAGTGTTATTATTGCAAAAGGAAGACCTCTTCGTCTTCTCTCACAGGAATAAATAACAATCTGCATTTTGTCACATTCTAAGACAATAACTAGATCATGACGACACGTAAGTTTGATCTCATCACATGGATGAGAGACTATCCTTTTTACCTACTTCTCCCATGTCTCACCTATGCATCCATTTCCCTCCACCATTGTGACAGAACTCTCACTACCTCAGGCTGGTTGTTCCCCTGGGGGGATCTCCAGAAAACTTGGCATATCCACAAGATACATGCAAGGAGCTGTGCACTTAGAGTTCCCTCCCCCAGATCTCACTGTTGCTGAGCTTCATGCATATCTTCCTAGAATCTCAGGTGAGGAAGCTACTGTAGGCTGATCTGATCTCTTTTTACCAACTCTGTTTCTGACCAGAATGGTTTATGGGAAAAAGCAAAAGAGGTTTTTCCCTATCCTTCTCTTACATCATAGCTACCTCCTTTGTTAAATATAATTTATCTTTTCACCCAATTTCATGCTATCATAGTAGATGATATTCAGTTTAATGATGAAGAGCACAGAATTTTGAGCCAGTTTGCCTAGGTTTGAATTACAACTCTGTCAGTTATTAAATATATGATCTTGGTCAAGCCACGTAACTGTGCCTTAATTTTCTTGTCCTGTCATTAAAAATTATTATAGTACCTACTTCATTGGGATATTGAAAGATGAAGTGAGTCAATCTAGGTAAATGGCTTAGAATAATGCCTTACACTTAAGCACTAAATATATTTTAGTATTTATTATTAGTGTAAGTTATAGAAATTGATATTAAAAGAGCATTTAAATCTTTGCATCTCCTTTGAAGGACTCCCCAGTATGCTTGACTTCCTCCCACACTTTCCAATCTAACTTAGAAGTTCAACTCTTAGCCACCTAAAACTCATCCACATATATTATTAAAACTTCTTCAGATCCAGGAAAAGCATTAGATATATCTTGTTTAGCTGCATTTGTTTAAATTTGACAGGAAGTATGTGTTAGTCCCTAACTGCAATCTGATGCCATGTTCTTTTTTGACTGAAAAAATCATAATCCAGACTCTGGTCTTAGATTTCTAATTTAACAGTGCAACTGGTGATGAGGGAGTCTGGTGTTTGGAGATTAACAGTATGGTTTCACTCTGATTTTCCAGAACTCTAGCCTTACCACAGTAAGAGAATTTCTTCCTTTCAACTTTCTCTTCGCCCCTCTTCCCCCTCTCCCTCTCCTTTCTGTCTCTCTCAATGTCTTTCTGATTTTACATCAAATCTGAGGTCTTTCTCCAGAACAAAGTCATTTCTATCATATCCTTGGCCAATACATTGTAGCTTGAGTTAGTGCAACTGAAGTAGGGCTTCCTTTTCTGAAAAGCAGCTGTGTCTCAAAAGTGCAGGTTCCAGAGGTGTCTTAAAGACAAATTTCCATGTCTCTCCTTTCCTTCCCCTCTCTTGTGCCTTTCTCTTCCTTTTTATTCTGCTTCAGGGTTGGAATCCGGACCTCATGATGACTCAGTACTCAATAGTCTGTAGCTTTGTAATTAGACTAGAGCTCACACAAATGATGACCAATGATCTTGAAAGCAACTGTGGCTATATCTGTAAATTCTATGAGAATGTATTTCATGATTGGTCAGTTCCACCCAACTAGTCAAACTGGGGTTTCACCTTTTACCTTTACTGCCTCTCTGGTTATCACAAACAATTTTTTTGTTTATTCTTCAAGTGTACTGGGACTTTTACCAGGCCAGAGCTCCACCCTGGCCTATTTAAGTATCAGCAAATATTTTAAAATGACTTATTTTAAGGCCATCTACTATACAAATTATTTTTTACAATACTTTTAACATAAATGCAAATACCAAACTTGCTAATTTTTGGTATAGTCTTTTTTTTCTTTTGACTTTGCTAACTCCTATCCATTCACCCAACCAATGTTCCACCAAATAACTCATATAAAGAATCTAGTATGAAGCACTATAAAGTTAACTATTTTAACTATCTAGACAGTACATAGGGTTTTTTAGTCATCTTATGTTTTTCAATTGGAAACATTTTCACAATCTTTTCTGCTATTCTCAGTGAACAATATTTTATGGAAATTCTTCCATGTCTACTGGTCTATGTGTAATTCATTATTTTTAATGACTGAATAATACTTCATAGTGGAGATATACCACAATTTATATAGTTATCCTTCAAATAATAGTCATCTACTTTATTTCTGCTTTTTTCTTCCACTAAAAACAATGCTTGCAATTAAATTTTTGATACCTATATTGCTATGTAATGTGTTTTATTTCTATGGAGTAGATATCCTGGTACAGGATATTGTGTTTAAAAGGAAAATTTATTTTAATAAATTTTATTTTGTGCTGTTCAATTGCTTGTCTTAAAAATAACTGACATTTTTACAAGCAATAGATGAGTGTCATTTTCTAGTAATCTCCAAAAGCAATAACACCTTTATGTCTTTTAAATTTTTTAACAGTTTGAAACATGTAAAACATAAAAAAGGACAATAATGAGTCAACATTTGTTTTATTTGCATTTTTCTGAATATTGCTATGTTTCCTGATTTGTATTTATTTTTTTGGTGTATTTACTCTTCATAATACCTGACCATTATTTTTTGTTAATGTTTCATCTTTTTCTTTACAACATGTAAGGACACTTTGCTTATTATCTGTATTACAAATATGTTTTCCATTGCCATATATTTGTTATTAATATCTATGTAGGCTAGTATTACTATCATTCATTTTATCTGATGGTCTCTTTTTCAGTTGTTATTGTTCTTTGCCTATTTACTGTAGTTTAATTTTAGTTAAGGTTGTGATGATATTACAGTGGTGGAAATCCAAGCCCTCCCCATGTGAACCATCAGAAGAAGGGAGACTGTATTCCCCTGCAAATGTACATAAAGGAACATTCCCACCTCTCTCTTTTCCAGGTATTCCCCAAGAATTACACAGAGAAAGAGGATTCAGCTAACCTACTCAATTCATTTTTGTGGGTTAGTGAAATTACTTGATATTATTGTTAAATATTGTTCAAATTTCAATTGAGGATACAAAAGAGGCAAAGAAAGCTCTTTAATCTATTTTCCAGGCACCTGCCAAAAATACTGAGGGAGAAAGTAAAATACCAGCTCTTTTTTCCCTAGAACTCAAAACTTTATTTGCATGTAAGCTCAAATTATCATTTGACTCAGAAGAGGAAGATTTTATTATGTTTTTAGCATAAAGGAAAGGAGACAATTTCTCATCATAGTCTTAACAGAATCCCTTCTTTAGTCCGTGTCTGTGTTTAAAGCTATTTTGTTGTTGCCACGGGGAAAAAATGCCATGGGATTGATTATGGTTAATTAACATTCTCATGAAATAGTTCTAGTCAGTTATTCCACTGTTATTAATATATGACAGAAGTGCATTTATGAAACACTGCCTAAGTCTTCTAATCAGTTTTATATAAATTACACATTTTCCTTAAATTTGGAAACTAGGAAAATTAGGTCTATTTTATAAAAGGAATATGTTTATCCAAGGTCACACATGACTTGATATTTCTTTGTCATTTTTTTGTGTGTATTACCTGTGATGAGCAAGAATTTAGGTTGTCACCAGTCCTTTCAGTGATGAAAAATACCATTTTATTAAAAAATACAATTCAGTAAATCATTAGTGCCTCCAAAACTGAACAACTCAGCTAAAATGATTTCCTTATGTGAAGAAAAATGACTGATGTGATCCAAAACCTTTGAATTTGTATGCATTGAAATTACTGTTCTAGATACGGTGAGGAAGGGATGAGAGGAATTAATCAATTTTATTAATATGATATTCAAAAGAGTGTGCTTTTTCCTCATTTTTAGGACTAACATATCATATCTGACACATTTATTTTTGTCCTTCACAGTGAGTTACATTTCATCTTTTGGGTTATTGGCACAAGGAAAAAGAGATAGTCTTGCTGAGGGCCATTAATAGTTTCATATATCACTTTTTTGCTGTGACTCAGCATTGCCATTACATAAGTTCAGTTTCTGCTGTTCAGTATTATTCATACATTTGCAGCACAATTCAGAGAGGTCAACATTTATTCTCCTTCGACCATAGATGATTGCCTGAAAAGATCATTCTTCCCACGAATCAACATAGAATAGTTCCTGAAACATTTTAACTGTGATAAACACATTTCACATCATAACTATACTTAAATATAGTAATATAATTGTGATCTTGGCCAGATCACAATATCCTTTGACTCATTTTATTTATGTATAAAACTATACATACTACACACTATACATACATATTGATTAGACTATAGATGTTTTAGAAAAACTTTCTTTTAGAAAATGTTACATATCTGCATATCCTAAAGTTAGTATAAAAAGCAGAATTTGACTGTTACTAACGAATATCAATTTTAAGACTGGTTAGCAAATAGAGAAAGAACAACTTCTATTTTCTGTTTTGCTCTGTCTAGTCTCAGTAAACAGTGTCTACTTCTGAGGTGCTATTGTCATTGATATTACAAGAGTAGAACTGGTTTTTACGACTTTTGTAAAAGAAGAGATATCATTGTTTGTAATTTTATAGCAGTTGTCTTAAGGAAACACTATACTTTTTGTATGTTTCTGAGTATGCAAACAAAATATTTTATCAGTTCTAATAATTTGTCCCATTATGATTTCAGTTTTTGAATCTATGATATGTCAAACATTAGTTACCAAATGGATAGAATCTGCAGGAAAATAGGGAATAGAAACATATTTATGATGATTTTAAGCTCTGCCATTCAATACATTATATAGCAACACTGTCTTAAGACTTCGAACACTCAGATTTTATAACTCTGTATTATTTGATCCATAACAAGAGTATTTTACAGGAGTTTAAAAATTGCATCAGTAAAATAAGCTATGTGATTTTATTTTTTTCTGATTTTAGAGTAAGCGACTTTCCCAATTACCTTTTTATTCATGACTGTGGTTGTTAAAAACACATCTGGTTTTAAAATGAATGCATCAGATCTTTTTGATAATGCATGAATTTATTAGATAAGGTGGTTTAATCAGTGAAGACTTCCATGTATACTTTATACATATCACAAAAAGTTGCACAAAAACTCTTTTAGAGATGTCTTTTTTTTAAAAAGAGCATTAATTTCTTAGAAATACCACGTTATCTGTCTTATAGGCTAACTCAGATCTGGTCTGGCAAATTGCATTTTTGTGGTATCGTTTACTTAGTTTCTCTATTCATCATATTTCCTATAAAATGGCAAATATAACTAGAGGTTTGATTAGAGTTATTATCAACTTTGGGGGATAAAAATAATCATGATTCTTTGTACTTCCTATTGTGTTAAATTATGAAGCATAAAATCTCAGTTGTTCCATGTTTATTAATGTAAACATTGATTAGTGGATAAAGTGCTTCAGCCTGATCACTCCACTATAAAGTTTCCTCACTAAATTTTCATGTAATCATTTAATATCATATTGATTATTATTTAGATTCATTGTCCCATTATAAATTGCAAAATGGTAATATTTTAATTCCATTTTTACTTCTGAATTTATTAGATAAATTTTTCTGTCAAAAAAATTTTAAACAACTGGTTTTGCTGAAATAAAATCAGTAAGGGTAGATGAGATAATGCTTGATTTTATTCTTAAATTGTCCATTTTCAGATTAACACATTGCTGTCCTAACAACCTTAATATTGAATTATTATGAATTCATGAATTTCTTAAATATAAATTATTATCTTTATGATTCTCAGATTGTCTCATCTTGGGCCAGGGGCAAAACCTTTGAGTGGCCTTTTGTGTTCTTTGGACAAGGTGCTTTTAAAATTTGATAGTTTTCTTGCTTTCTAGTTCAAGAAAATGCCCATCTGGAACATTTCTTCTCCAGATCTGAATTAAAACATTTCTTAAAAGATCGCTCATTATTTTCACTTGGAAATAATGTTTAGAGGTTGTAGCCGAAGATCTAGAAATGCAATCTACTGTTTAAGAATAAATTTTTCTAGGCTTTTTTTCTAGGCTTTTCTAGGCTTGATCTTTTCAATGAAAAGATCAAGAAATTAAATGTTTTAGAAAGTACTTTGTGTATATGTATAGCTGTCCCACTAATTTAATATATAGTTAAGTTCATTTGTTTTATTTGTTTCCAATTTTAAAAGACTTCTCTTTTCTTTGTGACTTACATTTTAAATTATTCCAGGTAAATGTCATACTAAAAAAATTAAAAGAAATAATGAAAAGTGAAATTACAGGCTCATTTCATTCATAATATAAATTTTAATTCTAAATAAAATCTACAATGAAGCTTCTATTCTATGAAAAATACATTACTTAATGACCCAGTTCAAATTATTCCAGATTATGTTAAACTAGGTTATTACTTAAAAAATTCAATGTAAGTTACTCATTAATAGATAAATGAGTAAATGTATATGATCATTTTAATAAGGGCATAAAATATTTTAAAATAAATATCCATTTATAATAAAAAATGAAATCTCTTACAACTAGGAATGGAAGGAAACTGCTTTAAGTGGCAAATGAATATATAAATAATTAAAGCAAGTATCATATTTAACAGTGAACATTGAAAACCTTTCCTTTACATTGTAAGTAAAGTGATTATTACTACTATCACATGAACAGTCAGTATCAGTTCAGAAAGACAAGGTTATTTTATAAATTATACACATTATAATAATTCAAACAAAAATCTCAGTTTCAAATGATATGATTATATACATAGGAAATTCAAAATAATACACAAATGAATTCTTAGAATTAACAAGATATATTTACACCTTTGTTAGATAAAAATAAATTAAAATTAATTATATTTCTTTGTGCACTTAGGAAATAAATTTACAGTCATACTTCAGAGATATTGCAGATTTGATTAGAGACCACTGCAATAAAGTGAATATCACAATAAAGCGAGTCACAAAAAGTTTTTAGTTTCCTAGTTCATGTAAAAATTATGTTTACACTATACTGTAGTCTATTAATTGTGCAATACCATAAGTCTTAAAAAGCAATATATATACCTTAATCAAAAGGTAATTATTTTGGAAAAATGGCACCAACAGACTTGCTCAATGCAGGGTTGCCGCAAATCTTCAATTTGTAAAAAATACAAATTTTTGAAAGAAGGTGGTCAAAAGCCATAAACTTCCAGTCATAAGTAAGCACTAGGTATGTAATGTACAACCTGATGCCTATAGCTGTATAATATAAGGTAACGTTGTTAAGAGAGTAAATCCTGAGTTTGCATCACAAGGAGAAAGTTTGTTTCCTTTATTTTTTCCTTTTTTTTTTTTTTTGTTTTAAATCTGTGTGAGAAGATGGATGGTAGCTGTACTTACTATGGCAGTTATTTCACAATATATGTAAATCAAACCATAATACTATACTCCTTAAACTTATACAGTGATGTATGTCAATTCTTTCTCAGTAGAACTGGGGTTGGGGGAAGACTATGAAAATATAAAAGTCTCTAGAAAGACTGATCAAATAGAATTAAGAGAGGACATTAATTATTCTTAGTGAGTGGATAAGGGAGCTTTGCTACAGATCTTACAGACATTAAAAAGATAAGAGAATATATAAACATCTTTATGCAAAGGAAAATTTTTTATGAAATAGACAGATTCTTAGAAAAACACTTTATAAAACTGTTAAAAATAGAACTTTTAAATATCTAAAAATTCCAATATCTATTTAAGGAATTGAATCAATAAATATGATAATGCTGGCTGGTGATGATATTTGAAGAACCTGTTAGACCTTGGCTTCATTTTTTTATATTGTGGGATTTTAATTAGCCTAACACCTGGATTCTCTCCCCACCTCTTATTTATTCCTCTTGAGAAGAGAAGGGATTACCTGATAGAGGAGTTGAGAGAAGGAACTAGGCATGCTCAGTTCAGTCTTTTCTTCCCTTTATTCAGTTCTGACTTCCCATTGAGATGAAGACTTCTGGTCTCTTCTTTTCTCTGCAGCTAATAACCTGCTTGCTTTTCCTGAGGACACCTGCAATTGTCCACTGATGTCCATAAGTGGGAGGGCAAATTGTCCTCTGGGACAAAATATTAGCAAGGCTGCCAATCTGAAGATCTTTTCTCTGATTGACTATATCAATAATAAAAGTAATATTTAGAGCTTCATCTGCCTTAAAAAATAATAGATGTGTAAACCCCATATATCTGAAAAAGAATTAATATCAAAATTATATCATGAAAAATAACAGAATCTATAAGCAAAAGATACAAAACCTAATAAAAATAGGCAAAATACATACATCAGCATTTAACAGCAAAGAAAACTTAAAGGGCAAATCAATCTATTAGAACTACTAATAGTTGTAACATAGTATCTAACAGCTAATATACTTGTCAGTTATCAGGTAAATGCAAAGTATTACCATAATGTGAAACCATTTTATTGCATCTAGATAGCTAAACATTAATAAATTGGACCTTATCAAATGTTAGTGAGAATTGAACTATGTTATACAGTGTTCAACTGTACATACACACATATTTGGTGTGAAGTATCCCTCTGCAAGGTAGAATAAAGCATCTCTTTCCTGTTAAAATAGGTATGGTGAAACAACTTGTTTTGGCCTATGAAATATGAGTGTAATTTGAGATTGGGGATACTCTGTGCACTAGATTTCCAGAGTGATGTTATCGTGGAGTACAGCCACAGCCATACCATAATAGAAATGTAATGTGAAAGTTCTAAGTTGCTGAGATTTAGGCATCATCTGTTATTTTTTGTATAAGTTTGTTAGATCAATGGCTGTCAATGAATCATGCCTTCTGGTGTTTATGCCCTCATGTAGTTCCCTTCCAGATTACTCAGGGCATGGCTATGTGACCTACTTTGACCAATGGGAAATCAACAAGTATGAGAATTGATAAGGCTTTAACTCTTGGAACACCGCCATCTTTTTAACAAACCTGGTCTATCTTCCCTAAGGATGTGGTCCCATGTGGAAAGAGACCACCTGGGGGGAGAAATCAGCTACTTCATCCGTTCTAGATATCTGAGCTGAGAAACTAGACATGTGAACGAGGCCATTTACTTCATGTAATTTTAATGCAATAGGGAATGAAAAAAATAACTGAGCTTTAGAGCCCAAGATAGAAACGCATATTAAAATCAATGAATTTATCTACTTTTTGGGCCAATATTCTATATTGATAGATTTGACTACTTACATATGTAAAGTTGTATATATTTTTAAGTATTGCTCTTACAAACTAAAAGCTACAAAATATCATCAAGGTAAATTACAGAATACCACATTAAATGGGGAGATAAAAGATGTTCATTATTGAAAGACTCAATACTGTTAAGATGGCAATTCTCCCAGAATTGATCAAGATGTTAAGGTAATCCCAGTCAAAATGCTAGTAGGCTTTTTTAAAGATGAAAAGCTGATTTTTAAATGTGTATGTAAATACAAAGTATCTAGAATAGCCAAAACAATATGAAAAAAATAAGACATTTGAAGGGATTATACACCTATTTTTGACACTCAGAGCAAGACTACATTAATCAAGTCACTATGGTATTGGTGAGAGGATAGATTTACAGATCAAATGAACAGATTAGAGAATTCAGAAATAGACTTACTCTTAGATGGTCAATTTATTTTCAACAAAGGTGTCAAAGTATAATGCTTAATGAATAAAAATTTGAATATGATTATTTTTATTTTACTAGGGTTATAAAAAGTAAATTAAAATTTTTGGCTTGAGATAAACTAGGTTTTAAATTTAAAAATTTTTAAAAGCAGTTTTTGATTGAAAACACAAGTAATTGTTAACAGTTATCACTATGTTCAAATAGGCTTTTAAAACTTGTTTTAAAAATACTCCTATAGGCTTTTTAAAACTTATATTCATTCCCACAGCTGCTGGAAATGTTGGCTGCTGCCAGCACCCAAATGAGTCCCTCGCCGAGAAATGCCCTGGGCTAAATAATCTGCACCAATCATTGACTGGTGTGGGGATATAAACGTCTAGCCTCACCACAGTGCAGGGCAACTCTGTAGTGTCCTGCCAGCTCCAGAGCTCCTTGGGCTGCCTTCACTCCCTCTTGGTATCAACCCCAACGACTTGCCCCAGTAAGCCCTCTATATACAATTTCAACTGAACCTGATATACAACAAATTCTATCCTGTAAGAAAAACTTCAAATCTCAATTCCTGTGTCTTAGTATTCACAGATCAGTTACACTTTTAAACGACTGTGAGTTAAAGACAAATTTATAAATCTCCCACTCCATGTGTAGCTTTTTGCTCTTAGACACAATGGCTTAATTTTTCTTACCATTTGCTCCCAGTTACTATGTCACTGCTTAATATCACAGTTCACTGTTTCTAGGCACACAGCCAGATTACAAGTCCAGCTATAGTTTTTAACATTATCCTCTCCCAAGACAAATACACTTAAATAGTATTTAATTGAATTAATTAGAAAATTACCACTTAGTTTAAGTAACCTAATTGTTCTCCACATTGGCAAGAATCCCAACATTTACGAATTGATTTAAATGTGTGTTACCAAGAATAGTGCAACACAAATCCAACTCAGAATGTTAAAGTATAAATGAAATGTTGTTCAAAGAACTATAAAGTTACACATATAGATAGTATAAGAAGATGTATATAAATATTAAATGCACCAAAAAACAAGGGTTTATAACTAAAAGGTATGATGTTTCCCTTTGGCACCTGACATTTTTCAGAAAGTACAATTTATTTCTACAAAAATTAATGTCTATAACTAAAAGTGCAGTTCTTTATATGTTATTTTAAGAGATATATATATTAAGTATGTCATTCGACATGTTATATTTCAAATTATAAAATGTTTTATGCAGATGAATTTTTAATTTACAAAAATATTATTATTCAATAGATATAATTCTATTTAATATTATTACACTCTAAACTATGTTTCTTAAGTTCTACATATATTACTGTCTATAAAACCAACTTACTATTTGTGAGAGTTTAATAATACTCTTTCTTTAAATTGAAGTATAGTTAATTTACAATGTGTTAGTTTTTGGTGTACAGCAAAGTGATTGAGTTATATATGTATATATGCATATATATATATATACACACACATATATATATATTCTTTTTAGATACTTTTCCATTATTGCTTATTATAAGATATTGAATATAGTGCCCTGTGCTATACAGTAGGACCTTGTTGTTTATCTATTTTATATAACGTAGTGTGTATCTCTTAATCCCAAGTTCCTAATTTATCCCTACCCCCTCTATGTCTATGAGTCTGTCTATGTGTTGTACATAAGTTCATTTGTATCATTTTTTAATATTCCGCATATAAGTGACATCGTATATTTGTCTTCCTCTTTCTGACTTACATCCATTTTGCTGCAAATGACATTATTTCATTCTTTTTTATGGCTGAGTAATAGTCCATTGTGTGTGTGTGTGTGTATCACATCTTCTTTATCCGTTTATCTGTCAGTGGTCACTTAAGTTGCTTCCATGTCTTGGCTATTGTAAATAGTGCTGCTGTGAACATTGGGGTGCATGTATCTTTTCAAATTAGAGTTTTTGTCTTTTTTGGATAAATGCCCAGGAGTGGGATTTCTGGATTATATAGTAACTTTATCTTTAGTTTTTTAAAGAACCTCCATACTGTTCTCCATAGTGGCTGTACCAATTTACATTCCCACCAACAGTGTAGGAGGGTTCTTTTTTCTCCACACTCTCTCCAGCAATTATTATTTGTAGACTTTTTGATTATGGCCATTCTGACCAGTATGAGGTGATACTTCATTGTAGTTTTTATTTGTATTTCTCTAATAATTAGTGATGTTGAGAATCTTTTCATGTGCCTGTTGGCCATCTGTATGTCTTCTTTGGAGAAATGTCTATTTAGATCCTCTGCCCATTTTTGGATTGGGTTTTTTTTTTTTTTTGATATTGAGTTGTATGAGCTGTTTGTATAGTTTGGAAATTAAGCCCTTGTCCATTGCATTGTATGCAAATATTTTCTCCCAGTCCATAGGTTGTCTTTTCATTTTCTTTGTGGTTTCCTTTGCAGTGCAAAGATTTTAAATTTAACTAGGTGCCATTTGTTTATATTTGTTTTTATTTCCATCACTCTAGGAGATGAATCCAAAAAAGTATTGCTGTGATTTATATCAAAGAGCATTCTGCCTATGTTTTCCTCTAGGAGTTTTACAGTATCCAGTCTTACATTTAGGTCTGTAATCCATTTTGAGCTTATTTTTGTATATGGTGTTAGAGAATGTTATAATTTCATTCTTTTATATGTAGCTATCTAGTTTTCCCAGCATCACTTATTGAAGACACTGTCTTTTCTCCATTGTATGTTCTTGCCTCCTTTATCAGAGATTAATTGACCATAGGTGTGTGGGTTTATTTCTAAGCTATCTATTCTGTTCCATTGATCCCTATGTCTGGTTTTGTGCAAATACCGTGCTGTTTTGATTAGTGTAGCTTTGTAGCATTGATTGAAGTCTGGGAGAATTATGCCTCCAGCTTTGTTCTTTTCCCTTAGGATTGCTTTGGCTATGCTGTATCGTTAGTGTTTCCATATAAATTTTAGGATTACTTGTTCTAGTTCTGTGAAAAATGTCATGGGTAACTTGATAGAGATCCCATTAAATCTGTAGATTGTTTTGAGTAGTATGACCATTTTAACAGTATTAATTCTTCCAATCCAAGAGTGTGGGATGTCTTTCCATTTCTTTGAACCATTTTCAGTTTTCTTTTATCAGTGTTTTATAGTTTTCAGTGCTTAAGTCTTTTACCTCATTGGTCATGTTTATTCCTAAGTTTTTTGTTTGTTTGTTTTTTGATGCAATATTAAAAGGACTTTTTTTTTTTTTACTTTCTGATGTTTCATTGTTAGTGTAAAGAAATGCAGCAGATTTCTGTATGTTAACCTTATATCTGGCTACCTAGCTGAATTCATTTTTCAGCTCTAGTAGTTTTTGTGTGGAGTCTTTAGGGTTTTCTATATATAGTATCATGACATCTGTATATATTGACAATTTTACCTCTTCTCTTCCAGTTTCGATACCTTTTCTTTTTCTTGTCTGGTTGTTGTGGCTGGGACTTCCAATCTTATGTTTAATAGAGATGGTGAGAGTGGGCATCCTTGGCTTGTTCCAGATTTTAGTGGGAAGGCTTCCAGCTTTTCACCATTGAGTGTTATGTTGTCTTTGGTTTCTCATAAATAGCTTTTATTATGTTGAGCTATATTCCCTCTGTATCCATTTTGGTGAGAGTTTTTATCATGAATGGATGTTGAATTTTATCAATGCTTTTTCTGTACCTATTGAGATGATCATGTGGTTTTGTGCTTTTTTTTTGTTGATGTGGTGTATCACATTGATTGATTTGCATATGTTGAACCATCCTTGTGACCTTGGGATGAATGTAATTTGATCATATTGCATGATTCTTTTTATGTGCTGTTGGATTCAATTTGCTGATATTGTGTTGAGAATTTTTGTATCTATATTCATCAAAGATATTGGCCTGTAATTTTCTTTTTTGGTAGTGTCTTTGTCTGATCTTCGTATCAGGGTGATGATAGAATGACTTTATAGAATGACTGTGGGAGTATTCCCACCTCTTCAGTCTTTTGGAACTCTTTGAGAATTGGTATCAGTTCTTCTTTTTATGTTTGGTAGAACATCCCAGTGAAGCCATCTGGTCCTGGACTTTGCATGAGTTTTTTGTTTTTTATTACAGATTCTCTTTCACTTCTTGTTTTAAGATAAACAATAAACATACAATAAATAATGTGAGTGGGCATAAATTGAATTTTGAAAATGACAATTTTGCAGTAAGTTAGTTTTGACTTGAATTAAGGCATTTATTCAAAATCTATTTTGATGGAAAAAGGACTAAAGGGAAGTTGTTTTGTACTTCAGTGCTATTGCATACAGTATTTCATTTAACAGTCATATTTGAGAGAAGTTCTAAAAACATTTTTATTTTACAGAAAAGGAAATATAAGATGAGAGGTCTTTCTCAACCAGCCCAGTATTAAAAGTCAGAGTCCACCAATGTTTCTGACTGCAAAATTGAACACTAACCTCTATGTTATATAATTGATTATAGAAAACTCTTTAGGAGCCTAAGTAAGTTTATATTATGAATATTCTATAACTTTTGTATATAACAGAAAGATGTTAACTATATCTAAAACCAAAGCAAGCATATTTACTATCCAGCAGGATAATAATAATGAAATGTTGCTTTTCACCTCTCTGAAACATTGACCTCATTTTTAAATAAAATCTGCATGTGCAGTTTCTGTTTTTTCCCAAATCAATGAAAGTCATCACTTTTATTTTTAATTCTGTTTGTTGGAGCTTAAGATGTAAGAAAAGAATTTTACTTTACATATTTAGAGATCAAGGATAAGACCAAGAAATGATGTTTTGAGGACAAAGAATTCTTCCTCAATGTACAAAAATATGAATTTATCACTTCAAAGTATCACAGATAGATTTATAAATCTGAAACCACTGTAATAATCACTTTCAGCATTATCTTCTCTAAATGTATTGAATATTTTTATATCCTACCTAACTGAATTCCTTAACTGAGTAGAACTCTTATAAACTTGATGTAGATCAATACCCATGCATGGTCTTCTACAATAGTAGAAAACTGATATGAAAAGAAATTTTTTGGTCAATCCTCATGGATTAAGTAGATTTCTCTAAAATCTGGTTTTAGCATTACTTTTTTTGGTCTATTTTAAGCAGCCAGGCATAGTATTCAAACTAATGCAGTTTATATTCCTGATGTGATATTTTAAGCAATTTTGTTTGCTATTCCTAGAAAACCCTTAAAAGCATGAAATAAAATCTTTTGCATTACTAAATAACTCAAATTTTGAAGGATTGATGATTCTCTCCTTGAATTCAGCCTGCCTGGATTTCAGCACATGTTCAACAACTGGAGCCTGACCAGTAAAAGTAGTCAGACTTTTCTTGGCATTCTTGGCAGATATAATTGCCTTAGTGAACAGTTATTTAAACTTCCTCATTTAAGAAGGCTTCATTTGAAAGAATCAAAGTCATACAGTTAAAATAATACACATTCTGAAACATAAACCACACAACATATTTTAAGTTTATGCTGAAAAATAAGATTGACTTTACTAATAGATTTGACTTATTTTATCCTTACTAAAATTTGATTCTGCATTTTAATGATTCTAAACCCTGCTCCATCTACTACTACTCTAAAATATTACAATGAATATTATATAACTAAGAAAGTTACCCAATGACCACACTCACATCTTTGCCTTGTCACTTTTGCCTCAGTTTTAAAGTGCTTTTATTGATAAAATAGACTTCAGTCTATTATTACATTACAAAACATATTGTTTATGCAACACTAACTTAAACATTAAGTTAACCTCAACTAATCTTACTTTCCAAACTTGTTTTACCATGTGTTCCTTGTGTCTGTTAATAACACAATTGTACTCCCAGTTTTGTTTTGGCTACTTTTTTTTTCTTCCTCCCCAGCCCACACTCATTTTTCATTTAACCTGCCTAGGCTTACCTATTCCATGCATGGTTTCTTTCTTCTCCATCCACATGGTCAATACCCTAGTCTCACTTTAGCAGTCTTTCCCATCAAAAACTATTCTTGAAAATGCTACAAGAGTAATCTTCCTGTAACACAACTCTGTGTATTCCAGAACTCCAGTGGCCTGCAGAATCAAAAGTGAACCCTTATGATTTCAGGACATAGTTATAATCTTAAAATCTTCTCTTATAAAGTGATTTAACATATTCTTGGCTCACATATTACTTACTCTAGGACTTGCCCTGTTCACATATATGCCGTGCAATTCTAATTTCCATAATAGATTTTTCCCTGCTGAATTTTTTTTAATAAGATTAAAAGATTGCTAAGACTGCATTCGAACAGTTTGTATCAGATACTTGACTACAGTCTTATTAACAAAACATAAATTTTATTTTACTCACCTAACAAAATACAAGGTTTGTGCTACTGCTTGAGAAAGTTAACAAAGATCCAGCTTTTATATTCTTCCCAAACCCACCATATCCTTCTCAATCTTAACTGATAATCATTACCCTTAAGTTTGGAAGATGGTGCCTTCATGAATCTTAGCGAACTCTAGCGAGGAAGAAAGGGAAATAGACGAGTGGTCCATTCAAAACTAGTTCCTATATACAACCTTTGTTGTAAGGACATCTGGGGAGCTAAGTATTTTTAATGTTGTCCATTGTTGTTTTGCACTCCAAGGGGGAAGAAATGGTTTCTCTTAGGAAGAGAGTGTGTATATGACAATGTTGTCTTCAATATACCTGCTCTCCACTCCAAAACTATATTTTAAATTCTTATTCATCATTTAAGTTCAAATTAAATTCAATCTTTAAAGTGAATCCTATCCAAATCCTAAAATCTAGAATCATCTCTCTATATCCTGAAGCCTTATAGTAATTTCTTCCATACCTCTTTTCTTTTACCTTGAAATAGTATGTGCATTTCTGTGTACTTATACGTGTTTATGAAGTAAAAATACTAACACAAACATAAACCTGCTCCTCTGCCCTTTTGTGAAGCACTCTGGCACTCCGTAGGCTTAGTGAGTTTGCAATGTCTATCAGATTCCTTGTAGTTGAATCTTGGTTAAAGAGCCAAAATTTCCCTACACAGAATCTCCCTATAAGTTGTTCAAGTGTTTGTTCCTTAACAAGATAAATGAAAATGACCAATATTTCACTATTTTTTCTAGTGTCCAGGAGTTCTGAGTTTTCCTTTTCTTTGGACAGGGTTTGTTCCCACAGGCTGAGTCTGATGGGGAGCTGTGTAATATCTTGATTCATACACAGAGACAGTCGCAAAAGACAGTCAGTGGGTAGTTCTCACAGGATACTTCAGTGACAGGCACAAAGTTTCTTTCTCAAACTCAAACAGAGCAGTTTCAGTTTTTTTGCTGGTTGTAAAGAGGGCCTACTTATGCCTATGTGTGCAGGTTGGGGAAGATAGGACCCTTTATTTTATAAAGGAAGAATTTGGTGAAGACAGTGAGAGAGCATAACATAGAGATTATATGCATACATATACATCATCTTTATTAAATTCTCAACATATATCTCTTGGAAGTACTGAATGATACCTAAAATTTATCAGTAACTATTCCTACTCAAAAAGTTTTAGGATTGGTAAACAAGCAATAAATCAACCTGATAATCTGAAAAAATGTATTGTTTACAAATTTCTAATATAAAAAATCTTGTATAATATTATAAAAATAAATTTCTCAGTATTTCAGGTTTCACATTGAATTTTGACTTTATATTTTGTATAAACAAATGTTTTGTGAAATATACTTTCCCAAACAAAAGAACTGATTTCTATCTACCAAGGATGATGCTTATCTCCATCTCAACAAAAATAAAATTATTTAACTTAAAAGCAGATTTCCAACTAAGAAAAAAATCTGCCTGTCTCTGATTAATCTAAAATTTATTTATGTGTAAAAATTATACATTACTAAAATATATAGAAATTATTTATATATTTTAGGGAACATATATCTCATTTGGCCTGGGATAGGCTTGGTTTGTTCCTGCTGTACCTGCATAATTATTAATAAATTCCCCTTTTCACCATCATAAAGGTGCCATTTTTGAAGTAAATTAACTGGTCATTTTGTCTGCTTTCAACCTAAAATGAAATATTCAGATTCTCAAATTAAGTGTATTTTTTCAGTTAGCTGAATCTTCATTTCAGTGTTCAGGTCATTATTTGCTTTAAATATATTTAGTTGAAATATTACTGGGGAAAAAACCAACACTGAATAAATTCCTTTCTTCTTAAAGAGTACCCAGAAAATAAATTAGTTATGTTTTATTTTAATGTAGTCCTTGGATAGTATTGTATTATGCCTTTGTCCCTATTATGTAAACTTGATTTTTAATTCTCTGATGGTTGATATTGCTAACATTTTACTCTTAGCGATTAACCTTTATTCCTTTCACAGTGTATCTACTTTTAACAGCTGTTTTCTAATGCATTAATTTTAACCAGCTATGGCTTCCATATGTTCTGTCTTGAAGTTTAAATTTGCAGAGATAAAAGACCTATGTGACTATTCTGATTTGGCAGTTTTTTTATCCCTGTATCTTTAAGTACTTTCCTAAATATTCTGAGTCTTAGCATCTTCATTTAAAAAAAAAATTGTTTTTAAAGAAGATGATCTCCAGTATCTTGTTAGCAATAATTTATTCATGAGATTGCCAAATTTCTTAGAGGAGAGTTTAGAAGAAATAGTTAACATATTTAGATTGTGACTCTCTTTAATGAAATATATCACAATATTAGTTATCTATCTCTAGAATCATATCACTTATTTTTTATATTCTAACTAGATTGGTTGATGATGCTGAAAAAACATTATTTATTCACCTAATGTTTACACCTGTCACTGTTAGGTGCAATGGATATAAAATGAAAATATATGGTTTCTATTTTCTTAAACTTTCATAGTATAATGGGTAAGAAAAGTATAAAATAATGTCAAGTTTTTTTTGTCAAAGATATGCTTAGTGCTTAACATATGTTTCTACAAGCATACATTTGTGCATACATGTAAGCCACACACATACAAACATACTTCACTCCTATAATATTCTCTAAGGTTAAGTTTGGACAACAGGACTCTTCATCTATATGCTGTCCTTGCTGATTAACTAAGGTCCAAAAAGAGCTTTTGTGGATATTTGAGAAATTTAGTAATTCTTAGTAAGTTGAAAGTATAGAAAGCAAAACGGAACTGAAAGAAAAACTCTAAATTATAATGCCTTTATGGGATGTTATAAATAATTTGTTTCACCCAGAAAAGTATCGCAGCTAGGGGCTACTGACCTTGACCTGGCTAATCAGAGGTATCTGTATCTCCAGGAAACTAGTTGACTGAGACACATAAAATGTGTGGCTGATTTATTGGATGGAGGAGCCATATTAATGATATGCCCAGATGTAAGAGTTCTTGCCCTATGATGACTTACAAATGTTACCTTATCATAATTGTGTATATTTTTAATAAGCTGTCCTTGTTAATGGTCAATCCACATATTTCTCTTCTAGATACCTAGCTGAAATGAACAACCCGAGATAATATTAAATGATACAATAAAAATATGTTCAAATATTATGAGACTTTAGTAATAAGAATAATCATTTTTTTCTGAATGAATCACAGAAGACCTTACAGAGAAGCTGATATTGTAGCCTTATGAGTGCAATTTTCCAGATAGAGGAGGGACAAACATTTTAAGAGGTATTCCTAGAGCTTGGCATAGCTTAGGCCACTTGACAATGAGGTATTCCAAAATCATATGGATATACAGGCAAATACTTTCATACATTTTTATTTAATAATGTATAAATTTAAAATCTTTCCAATATTCCAAGTGAGAATTACACTTATGTCAAGCTTAATCTAATTTAAAATCTTGACACACAAATGGTATACTATGTTGCATCAACATTGGCATTTTCAATACTAAATTCTGTTTTTATTTACATTGCTCTTGGCATGATTTCACATTAAATAGAAGTTTTGAGAAACAAAATATGGCAAATTTGAAAATAAGACCTTTACCCTCCATCTTATTTAATCTTATTTGTATGTATTTCAACATATCCAAGATCCCATTTTAGCTTTCTCTTTCTATTTATGGCCCTGAGTTTTGCCTTTCATTTCCAACATACATCTTGGAATTGAGAGCAATAAATAATAATTACTCTGAGAAATATCATTTAATTTTATTAATTTAAAATAACACCAATAAATGCTTTAATTGTGTTGCCAATACCTGGCACATCACATTTGCTTCATTTTCTCTATAAGTTATAGACTATAATATTAGTCAAGATGAAACAGTTTGTTTTCCATATTAAAGTATGTTTATTTAAAGGGAAAAAAAAGGTCTTTTTCTGTATACACTATTCTCACTTTCCAATATAGTAAAAGTAAATTGCAATTGTCTTCTCTGATTTGCATTTATTTATTTCCTTCCCTTTGGAGCACTTTTTTTTATTTATATTTTCACTACAATGGATTGAGTTTAGAAATTCCCATATCTTGACTAGTTAATGAAAATACAGGTAAATCTAGCTCTGATGTTATTAAATTTCAATAGTCCCCAAATGCAGTTTAGAAACAAATATGGATGTTATGAAAACTTCAATATGAAAACTTAATATGGATGATTTTATTTCATTTCCAACAAACAGATGTATGATAACAAGAGGGAAATAGAAACCAACTGTTCTATCTACTGAACCTACTTCATTAAGAGGTGATTAAGTTATATAATTTGTCCTAATTTATATTACTTTTATATGTCATAGTCTTTGACCTATCACAAATCTTTATTCAACTGTCTTTTAATTATTCTAAAATCATTATTCATTTATCTTTAATGGTCGTATAAAAACATCAGTATGATTTGTTTTTATTCTTCACGTCCAGGATCTACCTATGAAGTTATTGTATTCACTTGTTATCTCTCTTTCATATCCTTTAATATAGAAATGCTTGAAGTGCCTCGCTGTGTGTGTCTTTAATGACATCAGTATTAAAAGAACAGCTGTTTTGCAGAATGTCACAATCTGAATCTTAGTGAGTCTTTGCTCATGATTAGATTCAGGTTAAATATTCTTTTCTAACAATACTACTAAAGTGATATCATTTTCTTTCCACTGCATCACATCAGGAGGCACGCTATGTCATCTTATTACTGGTGATGCTAGATTTGATTATTTGATGAAAGTGGTATGTTTCAGAGCTCTCTATTATATAGGTATCTTTTTTATTCCATTTGTTATATATAAGCAATTGAAGGGGTGATAATTTTGAAAATTTACAATGATGATTTTCTAATTATATTGTTCTTTCTACATTTATTTTTTATTTATTTTTTAAACATCTTTATTGGAGTATAATTGCTTTACAGTGGTGTATTAGTTTCTGCTTTATAACAAAGTTAATCAGCTATACATATACATATATCCCCATATCTCTTCCCTCTTGCGTCTCCCTCCCTCCCACTCTCCCTATCCCACCCCTCTCAGTGATCACAAGCAGCCGCATAGCACGAGGAGATCAGCTCGGTGCTTCGTGACCACCTAGAGGGGTGGGATAGGGAGGGAGACGCGAGGGGGAAGGGATATGGGAACATATATGTGTGTGTGACTGATTCACCTTGTTATGAAGCAGAAACTAGCACACCATTGTAAAGCAATTATACCCCAATAAAGATGTAAAACAAACAAAAAAAAGTACCATACCCACTTTGCAGATGAGAAAAAAAACAAAACAAAACACCGAGCTGACCTCACTCTGCTATGCAGCTGCTTCCCACTATCTATTTTACATTTGGTAGTATATATATGTCCATGCCACTCTCTCACTTTGTCCCAGCTTACCCTTCCCCTTCTCCATGTCTTCAAGTCTATTCTCTAGTAGGTCTGCATCTTTATTCCAGTCTTGCCACTAGGTTCTTTATGCCCTTTTTTTTTTTTTAGATTCCATATATATGTGTTAGCATACAGTATTTGTTTTTCTCTTTCTGACTTACTTCACTCTGTATGACAGACTCTAGGTCCATCCACCTCACTACAAATAACTCAATTTTGTTTCTTTTTATGGTTGAGTATTATTCCATTGTATATATGTGCCACATCTTCTTTATCCAGTCATCCGATGATGGACACTTAGGTTGCTTCCATGTCCTGGCTATTGTAAATAGAGCTGCAATGAACATTGTGGTACATGACTCTTTTGAATTATGCTTTTCTCAGGGTATATGCCCAGTAGTGGGATTGCTGGATCATATGGTAATTCTATTTGTAGTTTTTTTAAGGAACCTCCATAGTGTTCTCCATAGTAGCTGTATCAATTTACATTCCCACCAACAGTGCAAGAGTGTTCCCTTTTCTCCACACCCTCTCCAGCATTTATTGTTTGTAGATTTTTTCTGACTGGTGTGAGATGATATCTCATTGTAGTTTTGATTTGCATTTCTCTAATGATTAATGATGTTGAACATTCTTTCATGTGTTTGTTGGCAATCTGTATATCTTCTTTGGAGATATGTCTATTTAGGTCTTCTGCCCATTTCTTTCTACATTTAATAGCTATTGTTCTTCTATAAGGAGACCTCCCTTTTCCCAATCTTCAAGTGTCATTATGAATTCATGGCTTTCTTTATTCAATACATTATAATGCACATGCCACTGCTTTTGATGCTCAAATAGTCTCAAAATTGAGAGCCAATTCAAACATTTCCCTTTGTTATTTACATGTTCTCCTTAGTCTTCTAACACTACCTTGCTTTCTGATAGAACAAAGTATTGCAGGTTCATCTTATATTTTCCTGGCCTCTTAGATGGAATTTGCAACTTATTTAAAGCGTCCTAATTTCTTTTAATCAAGAGTTATAGATAACAAACATTATAGAGGTGATACATCGTACTGTAGTATCATAGTTTCAAGTCCTTTCAGAGGACAACCTAAGAAATATCTTTTTTAAAATATGAAGAATTAATACCACTATTTCCAAATCAAATGTAAAAATCACAGTATTCTTCCTTGTCTTCCCCACTTCCATTGCTCTGACTTCCTTTTCCCAGAGTGAGAAACTTGGTTCCCCAAAACATCAATATATCTACTCATCTGTTCTGTCCTGCAATACACAAAAAATAATTGCAAAAGTACTAGTAATACCATGCTAAAAAGAAACATGCAAGATATTTTGCATTCCATTTTTCCTTAGGATAGATTCACACTCAGGGTATCCTGGCAGACCACTAGGTTCAAATTTTAACTGAATTTTAATTTTTTTCTCTGCAGTTACAATATCAATTTGATATAAATATAAGATTTTTTCCCTCAATTTTAGAGTTTATCCTGATTTTTTTTTTTTTTTGCGGTACATGGGCCTCTCACTGTTGTGGCCTCTCCCGTTGCTGAGCACAGGCTTCGGACGCACAGGCCCAGCGGCCATGGCTCATGGGCCCAGCCGCTCCGCGGCATGTGGGATCCTCCCAGACCGGGGCACAAACCCGCGTCCCCTGCATCGGCAGGCAGACTCTCAACAACTGCGCCACCAGGGAAACCCTATCCTGATTTTTATTTAATTTTATTAATTTTTTTTCATCTTGATTTTTATTTATTTTATTTTAATATATGTAAACTGTTATCATGGCTGAAAGACAAAATAACATATAACAAAAACAACATTAAAAATTATAGATATCGCTATCATGCTTATCCTATTCCCAGTCACCCTATATGGCTAAGTATTTACACTTGGCTCTGATTTATCTTTCCTGTTTATTCTTCTAAATAAGAAAATATATTTTTGTTTCCCTAAGCAAGAGGTTTTGTACTGCCTACTATTTATACATTTTTACACTTAACCACCTTGCTTTTTTTTACCAATATAGTCTTAATATTACACCAGATATGTGATATTTATCATTCTTTTTGTACCTGCTATTTCTCCATTATATAGATGTTCCATAGCTTAATAAGGTTTCTATGGATGAGTATTAAGATTGCAACCAATATTCTATTTTTACATATACTTTTATTGATAACTGCTCTAATTGTGTGTGTGTGTGTGTGTGTGTTTGTATGTGTGTGTGTTTGGTAGAGCGCATCTCTAGAGTTAAATGTTAGAGAAAAGATATTGTTTGAAAGGGTAAATTCACATGTAGTTTTGTTACATATTCCGAATCCCACTTTATAGAATACACTATACAACACTTCTAGTAATAGTGTTTGAGTTTACCGCCCATACAGTGGTTTTAGTTTCAACTAACCTATAGAGGAAGTAAATTAAGTTCATTGATAACTAATTGAAAGTGAACAAAAGATCTGAGAAGACATTTCACCAAAGATAAAGAAATGGCAAATAAGCAAATGCACGTATGTTGAACATAATTTAGTCATTAGGGAAATGAGAATTAAAACCACAAAAGGTATCACTTTCATATGTTGCAATGTCTAAAATATTTGTCAACATCCAGTGCTAGGAAGGCTGAAGAGCAATGGGAATACTCATAATATGGTACAGCCATTTTGGAAAATAATTTTGTACTTTGTCATAAATATAAACATGCATCTACCATATGACTTGTTAGTCCTACACCTATGTAATTAGATAATTACACCTATTTAATCCCACACTCATTGTTGAAAATTATATGTAAACAAAAAACTGTAGATAAATATTTATAGCAACTTTATTCACAATTGAGAAAATAGGAAATATCCTAGATAAAGTTTCATCAGTGAAAAAAATAAATTGAGGCATGTTGGGAGAGATTATCTATAAAGGACTAGCATAAGAGGATTTGGGGTGATGGGAGTGCATAAAACTGTGTTGGTAGCCACACATCTAAGCATTGGTTATAACCCAAAGAAAAGTGCATCACAAAAAGTGGATTTTATTCTATGTAACTTTTTAAAAAATATCAACAAGTATGTGGGAGGAGAGATAGAATAAAAACAATTACAAGTGAATCTAACTATATTTTAAATAAATAACTTAAATACTGAAGAGGAAGAAAAGGAGCTGACCTAAATAGCTTTGGAAAACTTTTTAAATTGGAGTATAGTAGATTTAAAATTTTATGTTACTTTCTAGTGTACAGCAAAGTGATTCAGATATATATATATATTCTTTTTCAGATTCTTTTTCATTATAGATTATTATAAAATACTGAATATAGTTACCTGTGCTATACAGTAGGGCCTTGTTGTTTACCTGGGTTATATATAATAGTTTTATGTGCTAACCCCAAACTCCTAATTTATCCCACCACTCCCTTTCCCCTTTGGTAACCATAAGTTTGTTTTTTATGTCTGTGAGTCTGTTTTGGTTTTGTAAATAGGGTGATTTGTACCATTTTTCATATTCCACATATAAGTGATATCATATAATATTTGTCTTTCTATCTCTGACTTACTTCCCTTAGTGTGATGATCTCTAGGTTCATCCATGTTGCTGCAAATGGCATTTCATTCTTTTTCATGGCTGATTAGTATTCCATTGTATGCATGTATATATATATATACCACATCTTTATCCATTCATCTGTCGGTGGACATTTAGGCAGCTTCCATGTCTTGGCTACTGTAAATAGTGCTGCTATGAACATTGGGGTGCATGTATCTTTTCAAATTATAGTTTTGTCCAGATATATGCCCAGGAGTGGGATTGCTAGATCATATGGCAACTCTATTTTTAGTTTTTTGAGGAATGTCCATACTATTCTCCATAGTGTCTGCAAAAATTTACTTTTCCACCAACAGTGTAGGAAAGTTCCCTTTTCTCCACACCCTCTCCAGCATTTGCTATTTGTAGACTTTTTGATGATGGCTATTCTGACTGGTGTGAGGTGGTACCTCACTGTAGTTTTGATTTGCATTTCTCTAATAGGGATGTTGAGCATCTTTTTCATGTGCTTTTTGGCCATCTTTATATCTTATTTGGAAAAATGTCTGTTTAGGTCTTCTGTCCAATTTTGAGTGGGTTGTTTGTTTGTTACTGAGTTGTGTGAACTATTTGTATATTTCAGAAATAAAGCCCTGTGGGTCACATTATTTGCAAATATTTTTTCCAAGACCATAGGTTGTCTTTTCATTCTGTTTATGGTTTCCTTCACTGTGCAAAATCTTGTAAGCTTGACTAGGTCCCATTTGTTTACTTTTACCTTTATTTCTATTGCCTTGAGAGACTGACCTAAGAAAACATTGCTATGATTTATGTCAGAGAGTGTTTTGCCTATCTTATCTTCCAGGAGTTTTATGGTGTCATGTCTTAAATAATATTTAAGTCTTTAAGCCAGTTTGTGTTTACTTTTGTGTATGGTGTGAGGGTGTGCTCTAACATCATTGATTTACATGTGACTGCGGCTGTCCAATTTTTGCAAACACCACTTGCTGAAGAGATTGTTTTTTCTCCATTGTATATTCTTGCTTCCTTTGTCAAATATTAATTGAGCGTAGGTGTGTGGGTTTACTTCTGTGTTCTCTATTCTGTTCCATTGATCCATATGTCTGTTTTGGTACCAATACCACAGTTTTGACTACTGTAGCTTTGTAGTATTGTCTGAAGTCTGGGAAGGTTATGCATCCTGTTTTGTTCTTTTTCCTCAGGATTGCTTTGTCAATTCTTTTTTTTTTATGGTTCCATCTAAATTTTAGAATTATTTGTTCTAGTTCTGTGAACAATGTCATGGGTAATCTGATAGGGATCTCATTAAATCTGTAGATTGCTTTGGATAGTATGGCCATTTTAACAATCCAAGAGCATGGGATATTTTTTCATTTCTTTAAATCAGCTTCAGTTTCCTTTATCAGTTTTTTATAGTTCTCACCATATAAGTCCTTAACTTCCTTTGGTCAGGTTTATTCCTAAGTATTTCTTTTATGTGATTTTAAAAGGTATTTTTTTTACATTCGCTTTCTGGTATCTAATTGTTATTGTAAACAAATGCAACCGATTTCTGTATGTTAAACAGCACCTTGATTTTGATACTTATGTGTGTCTAAAAAAGGAACTTAATTATATCATCATTTTCTTTTTAATTTTTTTTTTATACAGCAGGTTCTTATCAGTTACCATTTTTTTTTTGCGGTACGCGGGCGTCTCACTGCTGTGGCCTCTCCCGTTGCGGAGCACAGGCTCCGGACCCGCAGGCTCAGCAGCCATGGCTCACGGGCCCAGCCGCTCCGTGGCATGTGGGATCCTCCTGAACCGGGGCACAAACCTGTGGCCCCTGCATCGGCAGGTGGACTCAACCACTGCGCCACCAGAGAAGCCCCCAGTCATCAATTTTATACACATCAGTGGATACATGTCAAACTCAATCGCCCAATTCATCCCCCCTCCCCCACCACCACCCCACCGCTTTCCCTGCTTGGAATCCATACGTTTGTTCTCTACCTCTGTGTCTCAATTGCTGCCCTGCAAACCGATTCATCTGTACCATTTTTCTAGGTTCCATATATATGCGTTAATATACGATATTTGTTTTTCTCTTTCTGACTTACTTCACTCTGTATGACAGACTCTAGGTCCATCCACCTCACTACAAATAACTCAATTTTGTTTCTTTTTATGGCTGAGTATTATTCCATTGTATATATGTGCCACATCTTCTTTATCCATTCATCTGTCAATGGACATTTAGGTTGCTTCCATGTCCTGGCTATTGTAAATAGAGGTGCAATGAACATTGTGGTACATGACTCTTTTGAATTATGGTTTTCTCAGGGTATATGCCCAGTAGTGAGATTGCTGGATCATATGGTAATTCTGTTTTTAGTTTTCTAAGGAACCTCCATACTGTTCTCCATAGTGGCTGTATCAGTTTACATTCCCACCAACAGTGCAAGAGGGTTCCCTTTTCTCCACACGCTCTCTGGCATTTGTTGTTTGTAGATTTTCTGATGATGCCCATTCTGACTGGTGTGAGGTGATACCTCATTGTAGTTTTGATTTGCATTTCTCTAATAATTAGTGATGTTGAGCAGCTTTTCATGTGCTTCTTGGCCATCTGTATGTCGTCTTTGGAGAAACGTCTATTTAGGTCTTCAGCCCATTTCTGGATTAAGTTGTTTGTTTTTTTAATATTGAGCTGCATGAGCAGTTTATATATTTGGGAGATTACTCCTTTGTCCATTGATTCATTTGCAAATATTTTCTCCCATTTTGAGGGTTGTCTTTTTGTCTTGTTTATGGTTTCCTTTGCTGGGCAAAAGCTTTGAAATTTCATTAGGTCCCAATTGTTTATTTTTGTTTTTATTTCCATTACTCCAGGAGGTGGATCAAAACAGATCTTGCTGTGATTTATGTCAAAGAGTGTTCTTCCTATGTTTTCCTCTAAGTTTTAGAGTGTCGTGGCTTACATTTAGGTCTCTAATCCATTTTGAGTTTATTTTTGTGTGTGGTGTTAGGGTGTGTTCTAATTGCATCCTTTTACATGTAGCTGTCCTGTTTTCCCATCACCAATTATTGAAGAGACTCTATTTTCTCCATTGTATATCCTTGCTTCCTTTGTCATAGATTAGTTGACCATAGGTGCATGGGTTTTTCTCTGGGTTTTTTATCTTGTTCCATTGAGTTATGTTTCTGTTTTTGTGCCAATACCACATTGTCTTGATTACTGTAGCTTTATAGTAAAGTCTGACATCAGGGAGTCTGATTCCTCCAGCTCCGTTTTTTTCCCTCAAGACTGCTTTGGCTATTCGGGGTCTTTTGTGTCTCCATACAAATTTTAAGATTTTTTTGTTCTAGTTCCGTAAAAAATGCCATTGGTAATTTGATAGGGATTGCATTGAATCTGTAGATTACTTTTGGTAATATAGTCATTTTCACAATATTGATTCTTCTAATCCAAGAACGTGGTATATCTCCCCATCTGTTGTTATCATTTTTAATTTATTTCATCAGTGTCTTAAAGTTTTCTGCATACAGGTCTTTTGTCTCCTTAGGTGGTTTATTCCAAGGTATTTTATTCTTTTTGTTGCAATGGTAAATGGGAGTGATTCCTTAATTTCTCTTTCAGATTTTTCATCTTTAGTGTATAGGAATGCAAGAGATCTGTGCATTTATTTTGTATCCTGCAACTCTACCAAATTCATTGATTAGCTCTAGTAGTTTTCTGGTGGCATCTTTAGGATTTTCTATGTATAGTATCATGTCATCTGCAAACAGTGACAGTTTTACTTACTCTTTTCCAATTTGTATTCCTTTTATTTCTTTTTCTTCTCTGATTGCCCTGGCTAGGACTTCCAAAACTATGTTGAATAATAGTGGTGAGAGTGGACATCCTTGTCTTGTTCCTGATCTTAGAGGAAATGCTTTCAGTTTTTCACCATTGAGAATGGTGTCCGCTGCAGGTTTGTCATATATGGCCTTTATTGTGTTGATGTAGTTTCCCTCTATGCCCACTTTCTGGAGAGTTTTTATTAAAAATGGGTGTTGAATTTTGTCAAAAGTTTTTTCTGCATCTATTGAGATGATCATATGGTTTTTATTCTTCAATTTGTTACTATGGTGCATCACATTGATTGATTTGTGTATATTGAAGAATCCTCGCATTCCTGGGATAAATCCCACTTGATCATGGTGTATGATCATTTTAATGTGTTGCTGGATTCTGCTTGCTAGTATTTTGTTGAGGATTTTTGCATCTATGTTCATCAGTGATATTGGTGTGTAATTTTATTGTTTTGTGGTATCTTTGTCTGGTTTTGGTATCAGGGTGATGGTTGCCTCATAGAATGAGTTTGGTAGTGTTCCTTCGTCTGCAATTTTTTGGAAGAGTTTGAGAGGGATGGGTGTTAGCTTTTACTTAAATGTTTTAGAGAATTCACCTGTTAAGACATCTGGTCCTGGACATTTGTTTGTTGGAAGATTTTTAATCACAGTTTCAATTTCATTACTTGTGATGTGTCTGTTCGTATTTTCTGTTTCTTCCTGGTTCAGTCTTGGAAGGTTATACCTTTCTAAGGATTTGTCCATTTCTTCCAGGTTGTCCATTTTATTGGCATAGAGTTGCTTGTAGTAGTCTCTTAGGATGCTTTGTATTTCTGTGGTGTCTGTTGTAACTTCTTCTTTTTCATTTCTAATTTTATTGATTTGAGTCCTCTTCCTCTTTTTCTTGATGAGTCTGGCTGATGGTTTATCAATTTTGTTTATCTTCTCCAAGAACAAGCTTTTAGTTTTATTGATCTTTGCTATTGTTTTCTTTGTTTCTATTTCATTTATTTCTGCTCTGATCTTTCTGATTTCTTTCCTTCTGCTAACTTTGGGTTTCATTTGTTCTTCTTTCTCTAGTTCCTTTAGGTGTAAAGTTAGATTCTTTTTTTGAGATTTTTCTTGTTTCTTGAGGTAGGCTTGTAAAGCTATAAGCTTCCCTCTTGGAACTGCATTTGGCTGCATCCCATAGGTTTTGGATCATCGTGTTTTCATTGTCATTTGTCTCTAGGTATTTTTGGATTTCCTCTTTGATTTCTTCAGTGATCTCTTGGTTATTTAGTAACGTATTGTTTAGCCTCCATTTCTTTGTGTTTTTTACGTTTTTTTCCCTGTAATTCATTTCTAATCTCATAGCGTTGTGGTCAGAAAAGATGCTTGATATGATTTCAGTTTTCTTAATGTTAGTGAGGCTTGATTTGTGACCCAAGATGTGATCTGTCCTGGAGAGTGTTCCATGTACACTTGAGAAGAAAGTGTAATCTACTGTTTTTGGATGGAATGTCCTGTACATATCAATTAAATCTGTCTGGTCTATTGTATCCTTTAAAGCTTCTGTTTCCTTATTTATTTTCATTTTGGATGATCTGTCCATTGGTGTAAGTGAGGTGTTAAAGTCCCTTACTATTATTGTGTACTGTCGATTTCCTGTTTTATAGCTGTTAGCAGTTGCCTTATGTATTGAGGTGCTCCTGTCTTGGGTGCATATATATTTAAATTGCTATATCTTCTTCTTGGATTGATCCCTTGATCATTATGTAGTGTCCTTCCTTGTCTCTTGTAACATTCTTTATTTTAAAGCCTATTTTATCTGATATGAGTATGGCTACTCCAGCTTTCTTTTGATTTCCATTTGCTTTGAATATCTTTTTCCATCCATTACTTTCAATATGTATGTGTCCCTAGGTCTGAAGTGGGTCTCTTGTAGACAGTATATATATGGGTCTTGTTTTTGTATCCATTCAGCAAGCCTGTGTCTTTTGGTTGGGGCATTTAATCCATTCACGTTTAAGGTAATTATCGATATGCCTGTTCCTATTATCATTTTCTTAATTGTTTTGGGTTTGTTTTTGTAGGTCTTTTTCTTCTCTTGTGTTTCCCACTTAGAGATGTTCCTTTAGCATTTGTTGTAGAGCTGGTTTGGTGCTGCTGAATTCTCTTACCTTTTTTTGTCTGTAAGCTTTTGATTTCTCCATCAAATCGGAATGAGATCCTTGCCGGGTAGTGTAATCTTGGTTGTAGGTTCTTCCCTTTCATCACTTTAAGTATATCATGCCACTCCCTTCTGGCTTGTAGAGTTTCTGCTGAGAAATCAGCTGTTAACCTTATGGGAGTTCCCTTGTATGTTATTTGTCTTTTTTCCCTTGCTGCCTTTAATAATTTTTGTTTGTCTTTAATTTTTGCCGATTTGATTACTATGTGTCTCAGCATGTTTCTCCTTGGGTTTATCCTTTATGGGACTCTCTGTGCTTCCTGGACTTGGTTGGCTATTTCCTTTCCTATGTTAGGGAAGTTTTTGACTGTAATCTCGTCACATATTTCCTCTGGTCCTTTCTCTCTCTTTTCTCCTTCTGCAACTTCTATAATGTGAATGCTGTTGCATTTAATGTTGTCCCAGAGGTCTCTTAGGCTGTCTTCATTTGTTTTCATTCTTTTTTCTTTATTCTGTTCCACAGCTGTGAATTCCACCATTCTGTCGTCCTGGTCCCTTATCCATTTTGCTGCCTCAGTTATTCTGCTATTGATCCCTTCTAGTGTAGTTTTCATTTCAGTTACTTTATTGTTCATCTCTGTTTGTTTGTTCTTTAATTCTTCTAGGTCTTTGTTAAACATTTCTTGCATCTTCTCCATCTTTACCTCCATTTTTTCCCAAGGTCCTGGATCATCTTCATTGTCATTATTCTGAATTATTTTTCTGGAAGGTTGCCTATATCCATTTCACTTAGTTGTTTTTCTGGGGTTTTATCTTGTTCCTTCATCTGGTACATAGCCCTCTGCCTTTCCATCTTGTCTATCTTTCTGTGAATGTGGTTTTTGTTCCACAGACTGCAGGATTGTAATTCTTGTTGCTTCCACTGTCTGCCCTGTGGTGGATGAGTCTATCTAGGAGGCTTATGCAAGTTTCCTGATCTGTCATTTTCTTGAGATGGTAATTAATTACCTATAAATGCATGTTTCTTCAACTGTTGAAGTAAAATAGCATAAAAAACACATCTTAGTCTTTAACACATAGTCACAGAATTTTGAAAAAGTATTTTATATTTTTAAAGTTAAAATTTTCATAATTATGAAATTATTACATAATTTGTGGGGTTTTATCTATGTTATGGAATAATGGTCAGTAAGCAAATAGATTTAAAGCATAAAAGCACAAATATAGAATATACTTTGTTTTCTTTCTTGAAGAACTGTCTGTTTTCTTGTGCTTCCTCATCTCTAGGTTCTTGACAACTGTAAAAGTATCTGAAATAGATATCTTCATATTAAATTAATTTATATTTTTGGAAAAAGAAAAAAGGGGAAGGGAGAAAAATCAAAAAGAAGGAAAAAACAAAAAGAGGGAAAGTTTTTTTTTTTAAATGCCTTATAGTAACTATAGATATAATCCTAAGAACAATTCTCTTATCTCCTATTCCTGAAGAATTTCAGGGTACAAAGATTTTTCTCTTAATTAAACTGAATATAGTTACCTATAAATTTAAAACCCTATGGATAGAGTTTAATAAAATGCCAATAGTCAAAGAAAAATGTCCTAATTGATTCATACCAATTAAAAAAAACTTCTCAGCATCTCCTTTATCCTGTACCTTAAGAATACAGAATAATTCTTCTCAAGAGCACATGGATATATTACAATAAATCATATGCTGTCTGGCCATAAAAGAAGTTTCAGTAAACTTCAAACTTCTCAGATCATGATGGAAATAAACTAGGTAGAAATGCTATAATTAAAAATACACACGTATTTGAAAATTGAGCAGTAGTCTTTTAAATAATCCAGGAAGTAAAAGAAAATTAGAAAAAAATTGAAATGAATAAAAATAAAAATGTGACCGAAAAATCTCATGGAATGGAGTTAAAGTATTGCTTATGGAAAATGTATGATTTTAATGAATATATTAGAGAAACTACATGTTAAAAATACCAAATTCTATTATCTACGTTTTTTAAAAAGTCTATTAAAAAATATCAAATGAAACCCACAGAAAGTAGAAGGAAGGAAATAATAAAAATGAAAAGCAAAATCAATGAAATAGAATACAAATACATGTTAAGTAAAATTTTAGTTTTTACAAAATATTAATAAAATAAACCTCAAGTGTTTTCTCAACAGGAAATGAAAGCAAAAAAATTACCAGAGTGAGGTATAAAGAGGAGGATATCAAGTCCTGAAAATATTAAAAAGAAAATAAAATAGTATAATATGTAGCCTAATGCCAAAATTTGACAATATGATTAAATGAGTAATCACTTGAGAAGCACAACTTATTTAAATTGAAACAAACAAGTTGAAAAAAAAGAAAATCTGAGTAGCCCTATATCAATTAAAGAAATAGAATCTCTAAATTTCTTTCCACTAAGAAATGTCTTTATCCTGATGATAATATATTCTCTCAAAGAGTAAATGAGGAATCTAAGAAATTTTTTCAGAAAATTGAAAGGGAACATTTTCTGACTCATTTTATGAAGTCAGTATAAGCCTAATATCAAAACCTGACAAAGTCATAATAAAACTGGAATATTAAATATCTCTGTTACCAGAACAGATGCAAAAATTAAAAAAAAAAACAACAAACAACACTTTACAAAGTAAACCCAGAGATGCAAATGAATAAACTACTGGGTATTATTTCAGAAATGCAATGTTCGATTAATATTTGAAAATCACTTAATATAATTCAGTTTATTAACATTTAGAGAAGGTAAACTATATGATCATCTCAATAGATGCAAAAAAGAAAGCATTGGACAATATCCAACACCTCTTTCTCATAAAAATATAGAACTCTCAGCAAATTAGAAAAAGGGAGGCTCAGTAAACTAGTAAAATGTGTCTTAAAATAATCTTTTACTTAGAATCATATTTAATGTATTTGCAACTAGATGAGGAAGTAGACAAGGGTTTGTAACATCACCACTTTTTCAACATTTTACTTGATGTCCTAGACATGTAAAATGTACACAAGGATAAACAAGTAGACCAATGGAGCAGAATACATTGTCCAGAAACAGACTCATATTTTTATGGAACACATGATTCATGTGAGTATGCTATTATATTTCAGTGGGAAAGGATAATCTTTTCAATTGATGGAACTGGTTCAAATAATACACATAGAAAAAGAATGAACCATGACGTCTACATCCCTCTAAGTCTCAAATTTAATCAAGAAGCTTTCTAGCCCTATATGTGAAAGATAAAATAGAGTATATAAATATTTCTTTTAAATTATCCATAAAAAAATTGAAAATTTTGATTAATAAAAAACAAGAATTTTTGTTCATAAAAGGATGCTTATAAGAATGATAAATCAGCTTCAGACTGATAATATATATTTGACACAATATTTGCGTATGTACACATTGCTACATTCATATGTATGTATACATATTAATGTGGATATAGTATTAATCTGTCTAAAACCAACAAATGAGTTCTATTCAGAATATTTAAAGAATATCTATTGATCAGTAGGATGACAGAAAACCCAACAAAAATGGGCAAAAATCTTGGACAGGAACTTCAGAAAAACATACTTACAAATAGACAATAAGCATGTGCAATTATGTTTAACATCAAGAGTTATTAGAGTGGCTTCCCTGGTGGCGCAGTGGTTGAGAGTCCGCCTGCCAATGCAGGGGACATGGGTTCGTGCCCCGGTCTGGGAAGATCCCACATGCCGTGGAGCGGCTGGGCCCGTGAGCCATGGCCGCTGAGCCTGTGCTTCCAGAGCCTGTGCTCTGCAACGGGAGAGGCCACAGCGGTGAGAGGCCCATGTACCGCAAAAAAAAAAAAAAAAAAAAAAAATGAGTGACAATATCCACTACAGATTTGTAGAAGAATGATCATAGCACCTTTATTCAAAATAGCTCAAAACTGGAAAACTACCAAAATGAACATTTATAATGGAATAGATAAATTAATTGTGGTATATTCATTGGAATACTACACAGCAATAAAACAAAGCAGTGCTACACACAACATTATCGGACCTCATGCACCTAATGTTGAGCAAAAGAAGCAAGATGCAAAAAGGTAAGTGCAACACAATTCTACTTATATAGATTTCAAGAGTAGGCAAAATTTTTCTATGGTGATTGGAATCAGAATAGTGGTTACCTCTGGGGATGTTTGATGAGAATACGGTACAGAAAAGCCCTTTGAAGTGCTATGTGCATTCTACATATTGACCAAAACGGCAATTTTACCCTCACATTTGTGTTCCATAGTGTATTATATCTCAATACACCTTTATACAAAAATCCATTCTGGATGTCATATGGAGAATTGATTACAGAGAAACAAATTGAGAAATTCTAGTAGCAATCCAGGTGATAGTTGATGGTGGCTTGTACCAAAGAATCAATAGAAATGGAGCAAAGTAGGAAAATTTAGAAAGTACTTTTGAGACGGAACTGTCAGGACGCTTGCTTTGCAATGGCATAGGATAGGCAGGTTAATATGGGAAGGTTAAGATAAGGCTAGAAACAATGGACATACTTTTAGAAGAACAGAAAACAGTAGGTAGCAAGTCCTTAAATTATCTTTAAGTAGTTATTTCCCAGAGTGAGCACTTACATAAAATAGAAGAAAAGGAGGAAAGTGGTAAAACAACTCCTAATTCCAACTTTGATAACATATGGATTCTAATATATTCTGGTACTTAACTTGTATTCACAATGTAATTAAAATTTCTGTTTGCCTAGTTATGTGCTTAGTATGTTTATATCTTTTGTGATAAATTATCAAACACACGGCACAGCTGGCAAAAAAAATTTTTTTACAAAAATGCCTCATTAGAAATCACCAACTTATCTTTAAATTCTCTGAACATGTGGTGCAAAATCTGAATTCATGCAGTTATGTGTTAGCTGCAGACAGCCTGCCTCATTAATCTTGCTGTGTGATAGATATATTTTAGGAGTGAGTTGTGGAGAAAGATGATTTTTTGCCTAGCTATTTAAATATTTTATGATTAAAAGATGTCTTTTTTGTTCAGAATAAGTACTCGGTAGAATATTTTCCAAAAGTTCTTGTTTTTTTCATAATGTTGATAAGCTCTGATGCACTTCAAAAAATGTAGGTTTCTTTTTTTCTCATTTTCTATATTTTTCATCTTTTTTTAGAATTACTTTTAGAACGAATATATTATAAACTATTGCTTTAGAATGACAGTATTATGAACTTTTGAGGTTTTCTAATTAGTTTTTCTTCTGATAAGTAAAGGTAAATTTAGATATACACCTTTATCAGCAGAATGTTGTCATACAAGTAAAAATATTTTTTTAATCATTCCAAAATATAGTTAGCCACTCTATTTATTGTAACATGAATGTAGCCCTCTATTAAGACACAGCAAATCAGTTATTTTTCTGATTGAAAACATTGTTTTCTTTTTTTAAGCATTTTTTTAAATTAATTAATTATTTTTTTGGCTGTTTTTTTGGATCTTCATTGCTACCTGTGGGCTTTCTCTAGTTGTGGCGAGTGGGGGGTTACTCTTCGTTGTGGTGTGCGGGCTTCTCATTGTGGTGGCCTCTCGTTGCGGAACAAGGGCTCTAGGCATGCAGGCTTCAATAGTTGTGGCACATGAGCTCAGTGGTTGTGACTCGCGGGCTCTAGAGCGCAGGCTCAGTAGTAGTGGCACACGGGCTTAGTTGAAAACATTTTTAATTATTTTAGTATTTGGTTAGATTTTCATTATAGGTGTCATTTGACAAAAATGTTTCCTTAAAGATGACTGAGATGTTTTTATATTAAAAAATCAATCAATTTTTCAATCTGTTCCTTACTCAGATTGCAAAGCATTTATTATCTTATGGCTGCATATGCAGTCATAATTTAGTAATATAAAGTTGACTTATAAATCTGATTTCCATATTAAGTTATTAGAACTTAGTGTCTACATGTTATTAATGACAAATAGAAGAGCTTTATGGAACTGTATTCATAATTTTGACACTTAAAACAGATCTCAAGTCTTTTATCTGCACTAAATGATTTTAAAGTCTGAAGGTTTGTTCATAGTTTTTGCTTTTTTGCTTAGTCTTGCAATATTTTACTTCCTATGTTTAGCATTAGTCAAAAATAGGACTGCATGTATATGAATCCACATGCTCTTTTTACTTCTGGTTTTTACAACTGTATTACATGAGAGTGAATGAAGTTATCATTATCTACACTACTGCAATTGTCTGCTAAATAAAATATCCTCGTTGCACTAACAATTTCCCCTCAGAACAATTTTTTCTCCTAAAAACTGGAGAGATCTTTTTAAAATTTCAGATTTGATCATGTCATTCTTCTGCTAAAAACCTTTAATGTCTTTCCACTGCTTTAAGAAAAAATAAAATATTTGACAAGTTCTCTCAATATAATCATCCCAAGTGGCAAGCTGTTGTACATCCTGGCCTGTGTCTATCTCTCCAGCCAATCTCAGTTCACTCTGCCTCTCTCAATGTTCTAATAATAATGTTTGAGATTCTTTTTCTTTTCATTTTCTGTCCTTTTTTTTTGCTTTTTATGTTATTATAGAGTAATAATTGACCTACAATATTATATTAGTTTCAGATATGCAACATAGTGATCCAACAGTACATTGTGAAATAGACACCACTATAAATCTAGTTACCAACTGTCACATTACAAAGTTTATAGAGTATTAGTGAGTATATTTTCCATGATGAACATTATATCCCCATAACTTATTTATTTTAAACCTGGAAGATTGTACTTTGTAATCCCCTTCACCCATTTCACCCCCCAACCCCCCTCCCCTTTGGCATCAGATACAGTCTGTTCTTTGTGTCTATGGGTCTGGATTTTATTTTGTTTTGTTTTTTGTTTTTTAGGTTCCACAGATAAGTGGAATGATGTGGTATTTGTCTTTCTCTGACTTATTTCACTTAGCTTAGTATGCTCAAGGTCAATCTATGTTGTCACAAATGACAAGACTTCATTCTTTTCATGACTGAGTAATATTTCATTGTGTGTGTGTGTGTGTATACACATATACATATATTTTTATTCATTCATCTATTGATGGGCATTTAGGTTGTTTCCACATCTTGGTATTAAAAATAATCCTGCAGTGAACATAGGGGTGCATATATCTTTTTGAATTAGTGTTTCCATTTTCTTCAGATAGATAACTCAGTAGTGAAATTGTTAGGTCATATAATAGTGCTATTTTAAATTTTTGGTGGACCCTCCACACTGTCCTTCATGGTGGCTGCACCAATTTATATTCTCACCAGCAGTGTACAAGGGTTCCCTTTTTTCCATGTTCTCACCAACACTTGTTTTTTTGTTGTCTTTTAGTCATTGTAACAGGTTTGAGGTGGTATCTCATTGTGGTTTTGATTTGCAACTACCCTGATGATTAGTGTCATTGAAATCTTTTCATGTGCCTACTGGCCATCTGTCTTCCTCAGAAAAATGTCTATTCAGGACTTCTGCCCATTTTTTAATTGGACTTTTTTGTTCATGTTATTGAGTTGTATGTGTTCATTTTATATTTTGGATATTAACCCCATATCTAATATATGATTTGCAGATATATTCTTCCATTCAGTGGGTTGCATTTTCATTTTGTTGATGGTTTCCTTTGCTGCACAGAAGCTTTTAGTTTGATGTGTCCCATTTGTTTATTTAAGCTTTTGTTCCCTTGTCTTTGGAATTAGTTCCAAAAAATAACACTAAGACTGATGTCAAAAAGCTTACTGTCTATGTTTTCTTCTAAGAGTTTTATGATTTAGGTCTTACATTCAATTTTGTATCCTGAAACTTTATTTATTAGTTTTAATAAATTTTGGTGAGCTCTTTAGGGTTCTATATATAGTGTCATGTCATCTGCAAATGGTGACTGTTTTACTTCTTTCCAATTTATATGCCTTTAATTTATTTTTCTTTCTAATTGCTCTGGCTAAAATTCCAATACTTTATTGAATAAAAGTGAGGAGAGAGGGCGTCGTTGTCTTGTTCCTGATCTTAGAGGAAAAGCTTTCATATTTTCACCGTGGAGTATGATATTACCTGTGGATTTGTTATATATGGCCTTTATTATGTTGAGGTACATTCCCTCTATAAGAACTTTGTTGAGAGTTTTTATCATAAGTGGATGTTAAATTGTGACAAATGCTTTTTCTGCATCTGCTGAAATGATCATATTATTTTTATCTTTTGTTAATGTGGTGTAGCATGTTGATTGATTTGAAGATATTGAACTATCTTTGTATTTCTGGATAATTCCAAGTCAATCGTAATGTACGATCCTTTTAATGCATGTTAAATTCCATTTGTTAATATTTTTGAGGATTTTTATATCTATGTTCATCAGAGATAGTGACCTGTTTTTTGTTTTGTTTTGTTGTTGTTGTTTGATGTCCTTGTCTGTTTTCAGTATTGGGGTAATGCTGGCCTCATAAAATGAGCTCCAAAGCTTTTCTTCTTCTTCAAATATTTGGAAGAGCTTGAGAATGATAGGTATTAAATATTCCTTGAATACTTGGTAGATTAACTAGTAAAGCCATCTGGTCCTGGATTTTGATTTGTTGTGAGGCTTTTGATTACTGACTCAGTCTCCTTACTAGTAATTGTTCTATTTCTTTATGATTCAGTCTTTAAAGATTGTAAATTTCTAGAAAGTTATCCATTTCTTCTAGGTTGTCCAGTTTTTTGGCATGTAATTGTTCAGAGTAATCTCTTATGAGCTTTTGTATTTTTGTCATATCAGTTGTAATTTCTCCTCTTTTCTTTCAGATTTTATTTATTTGAAACATCTCTTATTTTCTGGGTGACTCTAGATAAAGGTTTGTTAGTTTTGTTTATCTTCTAAAAGAACAGCTCTTGGTTTTATTGATCTTTTTTATTGTCTTTTTAATCTCTATTTCATTTATTTCTGTTCTGATCTTTGGGATTTTCATCCTTCTACTAACTTTAGGCTTCATTGTGAATCTCAATAAAGTGAAGCTCAATGAAACAATGTATTCCTGTAACAGATTTAGGACATAATTTGAAGATAGGCATAACAGAATTTTCTGATGGACTGGATATAAAATATGAAAGAAAATGGGATTCAAGGATGATTTCAAAGATTTCAGCTTCATTAATTCATTTTTGTCTAAAAATACTTGAAATGATTCAAAAGGATTACACACACACTTACACATATATTCAAAATATGTACTAAAAGCAACATATCACTTGTCTTCTTTTCCTGTCATTTCTTGCCTTTATTGAAACGTGATAATTGCTCTATGAACGTATTAGTTGCTCTTGGATTTTCAGAAGATATGGATGATGATCATTAAAACATCTATACTCCTCATATATTAAAATTCATGTTCCCAGCTTTGGAGCACAAATTGTTACACTAATTTAGGAAAAGTGATGTGGCAATAAGGTATGAAGATTGCTAATGAGATTTTGCCAAGTAATTCCATGAGTGGGAATTTAACCTATGTAAGTAATTAGTATATTAACTAGTAGAGTTAGTATATTAATATCAAAACCTTCAAAAATCTAAATGAAAATGATTCCTATTAAGCTAAATCTCAAGTGTGAAGGTAAAATAGCTCAAATTTATGCAAATTTTTAAAATACTTGCTCCCACACTCATTTTTATAAAATAATAGTATAGGAGGTAGTGGGAGTAGATCAAAAGAAGACGCGCAACACAAATTGAATTCACTTGATTATAGTGAAAAGACTTCTAGAAATGCAGCAGTGCAACATGACTAAAGTAGTACACATTCCAGATTGGATTAGGAGTCCTGAAGCTCCAAAAGGGATGTCTCCTAAAAATAAAAAAATGAAACAAAATTTGCATTGTGTGTTTTAGCAGATTGAGAAGTGATTTAGAAAATGTAGGAAAGTCTGGCACTAAATTATTAATGTGTATACAGAAAACTAAAGAGAAAAATATAAAGCAATATTAACTTCAGAAAGGTGAAAGTTATATAATAAAATTAATTTAGTAACACTCTTGTAGTGGGTTGAATAGTGTCCTCTAAAATAAATGTCGATGTACAACCTCAGGATGTGAACTTATTAGAAGTAGGGTCTTTGCAGATGTAATTAAGGATTAAGATGAGGTCTTATTGTATTAGGATGGACCCTAATTTCAATGAAAGTGTCCTTATAAGAGACAGAAAATGATGCATAGGGAGACACAGAGAAGAAGGCTATGTGAAGATGAAGATGGAAAATAGAGAAATGCATCTACAAGCCAAGAAATGCCAAAGATTGCAACCACTTACTTAAAGTTAGGATAGAGGCATGAGATGGGTCTGCCTTAGAGCCTTCAGGAGGAATCAACAGTGCTGACTCCTTGAATTCAGATTTCTGGCTTTCTGAGCTGTGAGAGAATACATTTCTGTTGTTTTAAGCCACAAAGTTCATGGTAATTTGTTTTGGCAGCCCTAGGAAAGTGATACAGTCCTCTATTCATTCTACTTGTAAATATTTTTTACAACTATGATGTGATCACTAGCATTATTTTGTTACAGTTAATATTGGGACCTGTGGGTGACTGACATCTATGTGCATATCTGGGAAAACTGATAAAAGTTTTCAGCCCTTACCTTCCATATGGAATATGGCAGAGGCTGGTTAGATCTTCATTAAGCACATACTCTTTCTGGCAAAGAGCTAAGCATCGATTTGTAGTCTTTTTATAGGTGGGGGGGGGGGTCATTTGACTATTTCTGTCTATTGAAACATGGCAGCAAGTGAGGTACATTTTGCACTCCTGCTCCTAAAAACACCCCATGCTTTAGTACTCTCTCTCCCTTCTTCCTTCATTAACCAGCCTTGTAGACAATTCAGCTTCTGAGCTTTTGCTTAAGATCATGTGTAGAGAAACAGCCAGGAGACCTATTCAACTAGGTGCAACTATAAATTGCCCTATGCATGAGTATGATTATTTATCATCCACAGGTAATATATAGTAAGATTTTGGATGCTGTCAGTTAAAAAATTGATTTTTTTAGTCATAGTAGGGATTTATCAGGCAAGGTTCAATAAGAAAAGGCATGTGAGTGCCCTAACACTTATGATTTTATACAGAGGTGTACTGTAGCCTAAGAGATTTCTTGGAAATGGAGTTTTTCAGCAACTCTAGCATTTTTTGGCGAGTGAAGTATCTTTGCCTGTTTCCAAACTCCTCCAACTTGCTTTCCTTTCTTAAGGGGAAAGCAGAGGAACAAAGTGGTCAGTTGCAGTACAAACAGAGCAGATGAATCTAAGCTGTCTGGGTTAAGGTACCCGCTGTTAATGGGAGTTCACTAGGGTTATCCAACTGCTTAGTTTTTGGGAGACTTGGAGGCTTGCAGATGTTGCAACCTCTTCTAACAAAGAAAGTTAGCAAGGGTTGAAGAGTGAGAAGTTGAATTTGAGTGCAGTTCCTGCCACAAGGAGAATAGGGGCCCAAGTCCAAATTGGCTCCTTATCCAGTCAACCAACAGTAAATTCCAAGAATCATTTTTGTAAAATTCTGCTTAGCACAATGCACTGAAAAAAATAAAGTGTGTATATATATATATATATATATTTCTTTAAGCTCTTGAGATTTGGGGATTGTTGATTACAACAGCTATTCTTTGAATGATAGGAGAAATATTTAGATAATTTCTTCAAATGAAGGATCAAAAGAGAACAGTATCATTACACTGTTTAAACTTCTATTTAAAACCAGAAGAAAATGCAGAGACACAGGTAACAGATTTGGAAATGGATGATTCTTCAGTATGGGACAAAGAGGAGAAAAATGGGGCACTGGGTAGCTGTTTATATAATAGGCCTTATAGAATTGTTTGACTTTGAAACCCTTATTCACATTTTGCTTTAATAGCCAGCATTGTGTTTTAATGGGAATAAAATGTTTATAACAATCTTTTTCACAATATTAAAAGTATTCATACCCTCATAATTCCTGTAACAGAAGTATTATATGTATTTCTGAATATCCAAATAATGGACTACTACCGAGGGGAAATATACTATTATGAAATAGAATTATTATTATTGATGTATGCTAACAGAATAAATCCTATGAAATTATACCAAAGTATAATTTAGGATCTTTCTTGGATTTAGGTTATGAATTGTTTCTGTTTATAAACACTTTTTTATTTTCAAAATTTTGCAATACCATCTAATCATGTATGCACATGAGATTTAGAAATCAAGGGCAATCTAAATTTTCTTTAGAGAAGATCATCAGGCTAGTAGTTGAATAAATAGCTATTAATGGCCAAAAAAATGACTATAATGGAAAGAAATGGCATATTTAGATCTCTGCCTTTTATAAGAATTTATATAGTTTTCGATATTAGTACATGGAAGAATGATCTGTTTAATGGAGCACTGAGTTGCTAAACCCATTATATTCTGCTTAAAGAAAAAATGTCTTTTATTTCCAGGTGTCTTGCATGGTTGGTTGGTTGGTTTTACTAGAAAATGCTGAGTAGCTCACCAGTTGAAGATTCTGTGAAATGAAATGGCAGTCATACAATTCTTAGTTTCAATCAAGGACATAATTATTTAGCACTTTTTGCATTTCAATGAGTTATGTCAATATCTGGATGGGGTGACATTTTGCAAGGATATAGTTTTCTTAAATGTTTTGTTCAATCATCTCAAATTAAATATAAGTTGAGTGTCCCATATATTTGGATTTAGAAAATGACCTAACACAGTTAAAATATGGAAAGAGAAAGGAAGTAATCACATACAACAAAACTCCAAGCCTTCTAAGAGAAGATGTATACCTGGGAGGGAAAAAAAGCAATATGAAACATTAGTCACTTGTAACTTCAGAATCTGTAGTGACATATGGAAAGGAGACAAATTTGGATACCAGAAAAAAAGAAAGGAAAAACTTGTTCATCTGAATATTGAGCTGAATGCAACATTGCATTCAATGCTGGAAATTAGAGTAGTAAAGTAATATTTAAACCAAAATATTTGTGCATTTCAAAACTCTCACTTGGAAACTTGCTTGTTTGATCCTTTCCCCATATACTATTTACTAGAAGACTGTCGTACCTAATTATTTTAGAGCCAGCTGAATTCATCAGACCTCACATTCCCATTAACTTGTGTGATTAACTGCCCCAGTTCTCACCCTATCTTCTTATTTCCTCTGTTACCCTCATTCACATGTTACTCATGTTACTCTGGATTTGCTATTCTCTAACTCAATCCCACATTAATTCCCTTTACAAAACTTTTCACTGTGCCATCTGGAGTCCCTTTTTCATTATTATTAATATCAACTTTAAAAAAATCTCAATTTCTTCCTGATTTTTGCTTTCATTTCCTCCGCTCTTCTGGAATCTAGGTTTCTTCTAAGCCCAATCATTATTCTTCTACCTTAAGTAAAACAAAAAGCAAACAAGATTCATGTCTTAGGCAGTTCATATATAACATTTCCTCCTTTATTTTACTGTTACCTACTACATTATTTGAATATCTTGCTACTTAAACTGTAACTTTCCTCTCTACCCAACTCTGTCCATCATCCTAAGTGGTTCTATGAATGTGGATAAATTCAATATTCATCTATGTCCGTTACCTGGCCTCCTTTTAAAATAAATTTAAAGCCATTTCAATTTTACCCCTCCTCCATTCCCTTAGCAATAGCATGGATCTTGTTTTCAGTTGAGTCTTTTCCACTCAGAAACAATTAATTCAGTCATTCTATTCTCTATTTTTAGTTTTTTTCACATTACTAAGATTCACCTACTTTTTAAAACCTCATGTTATTAAATCTCCTAATAACTTCTCCCTAGTTGTGACTTCTTTTCCTACTGACAGTACCCAGTCTAGACTCCATGTTCCATGACTGTAATTGCTCTCTTATCAATATGCTCAATTTATTTGCCTGATTGTGCTGTTGTTTTGCCTATGGGCCATCTACCAACATATGCCTAAAGCTTAGCTGTAGGATCATGTAGGCTGGCAAATATGTAAATCCTGCAAAACCTGCATTACTCTCCTCTTATTTTCAGCAGGTGAACTTTCTTTTTATGTCACAAAGAGAAAGATGAATGAGGACCAGAACATTCTTACCTTGACATTATCAAAGCTATGTATTTAGTTTCAGGTTTTTTTAAAAACTTTTCTTCAAATGTAGCATTTTTCTAAAAGTTTAATTTTCTTATACCTAGGCCCTGATAGTCCCTCTCTTTGTCTGGAACTCACAAAATCTCTAACATATTCTGTGGTATTAGTAAGAAATCTACCCTGGATGACCTCCTAATTCCACACATTGTCCTCAACCACTTCCAAGTGAGAATCATGCAATTTATGAATGCCTCTGTCAATATCATTGGTCATATTTTAGTGTTAATAAGCAAATTATAAAAATTAGTCACTTTAATAGTACAAGTTATTTAGGTATATAAATCATAATTTACAGTTTTAATGTCACAATGAGAAAAATAGCTTCATAAATGCTAAAGCTATTTGCTAAATACACAATGTATTTCTGGTAAAAGGGGTTAGTATAACATCTGGTAACATCTCCGATAAACAATATGTGTGTATGCACGTGTGCACATGTATATATATAAACACACTCATATATTCAATATTCAATACCATGCATAATAAAACTGAAAATAGTCCCATTACATCCTATCATATTTAGATATAACATTTTTGCTTTCATTATTATTTGATATTTTTTCAAGTATTCAAATCAAATTTAAAATATAATAAAATAACATATTTTATTATTAATATACTCACTGAAAATGAATCAAAGTATTTCTTTCTGAAAACTTTCTTCTATAATAGATTTTATGAATATTTTAAAATTCACCAAACCAATATATTGAACTAGAAATTATATCTTACTTTTGTTCCAGTCTGAAATTTTTTGAACATAGAAAAATGTCCATTATATTTTTATTGCAAAATGTGGTTGTAGATTGATAGGTATTATGATCTCAATGTCTATTTACTACATGTTAATTACATGCAAGTTGTATATGACTCATTAGGCCTGTATTTGTTAATTTTCTACCCAGGTGCTAGTGTGTAGCTCGGGAGGACTGCACAAGTAATAGCAATAGCATAGTCACTATTACCATTTTGAGTTTTATAAAGCTGTGAATTGCTGATGTACATTAAATAACATAGTTCCATAAAAATTTGTGTTCATAGAAGTGACTTTTTTCCTCTTGTGAATTAGGTTGAATAAGCTATATACAAACACAATTATCATTCTTCTGGTTATAAACTCCTAACTTCTGCAGTAGCCTTAAATAAAGTAGTTTAAAAGTTGGCATGATTTTGATAATGTGATGGGAAAAAAGTCTCTGTGCTGCTCAGTAAACATCTTTGGAACAAATGGACTTGCACTGTGATAAAAAAGAAGTTTGCAGGAATAATAGTGAAGTAGTATTACTGTTTTTGCTTTAGGAGAAGTAATGAAGCACTAAGATTCTATAAAAAAGATGCATTTTTTTCTTTGTTGATGTCACTACTGGAAATAACGTGCTTAGAACAATAATTGCTTCAAAGAGCTGGGAAAGTCAGGCTTTAGCAGGTGTCAGTAATGTAATTCTTTGATGTAAGACAGATTTTTATAACTTCCATTTCTACTGAGTTTCCTCAATGTGCATATCCTCCGAAAAATATAAACAGTAAAATTATAGATTTCCTTTTCACTCAAGCAAACAGTTTTAAAACCATACAAAGGCAGTAAATTCCTCTTTTATAAAAATGTTACAGTATTAGATATCACAGTTTAGATAATATATAAAAAACTTTTCTCTAACCTATTTAAAGGCTTTTTTACTGAAGGCTTTAGAATAAGGAAGGCTTGCTTTTAATTTTATGAGTTAACTCTCTAACCGTCAACACTGGGAAACAGGACAATAGTGTATAAAACAATTCAGTAGCACTATGCAGGATTGTTTTTTAAAAGGCTATTTATATTAAAAGATTGTACAAATTTAATTTCTGTTATAAAATTTAAAGTATAAAATGCCATAGAGAATATGGAGGGTAACATTTGAAAGTTCTCTTTTATAAGTAGGCCTTTTTTCTCAGATTTAATTGTAATCACTATTACCATTTTGATCTGTATCATAAAGAGCTTCATAAAACACACACAGACACACACACACACACACATGACACCCTCTCTCACCATTTTGCTCTCTAACCTGTGAGGATGATGCAAGTGGATCACATCAGTCACTCATTAGCCTGCTACTGGCTGATGATCAGAAGGTGGGAAGAGTGAGGAGAGTTATATTTCACTACCTCTTCCCTGGCAGGTGGACAAGGGCTGTCTCACTTCCTCTGTGAAAATCTCTGCAATTTCCGTCGGGTTGCTGTCTTCACTATATTGCTCTTTTAAAGGTTCTGTTGGTAAGAGCTCTTAGTAACTATCTTACTGCCCCCCCCATTTTTCTCTAAATCTTCTTACACATTAAAAAAGTCTTTTTATTATGTTATCTTCAATTATCCAGTTTTGTTGTGGTATGTGTTCCTTGCAGGGACCCTTACATATTTGTGCATAAATATTTGTATTCTATCCTATTATATATTTTTTAAATTATTTTATATTATATATGCACATATATATCATCTCTATTTTTCCCAGTCTTTTCTAATACAATAGGTATTTCTACAATGTAAGTTAGCTCACAAGTGATTAGAATGTATGGGAAACATCATTATAAGCAGAGCTCCTATTTTTCTTATGTGGTTTTTCATGGGCAATGGTTGCAGAATAGCAGAAATCATATTATATTCTTCATTAGGAAAGGGAGAAACAACAAAACAGCTCGACTGCTGTACTGGCAGTGGGGACTGGTTGGGCTATACTTTTAGAAAATTACAGTTACATGCCTGTATCCAGAAATCCTTCTTCAGAAACATTTCTGTGAAGTTTAGAAAACTTTGGACTCATGGGAGATTACACTGCCAACTTACCCACCCTAATCATGACCCCATGGTCTAGGGGCCAAGTTTATCTGCCTTGCCTTAGAATCTGCCCTGCTTGAGTTAAAGGACTGCCAAAATTTCCACTCTGTTGTTTCATTTATTCTACTTGGGAGTCAAGTTCATAGCAGCAACCTCTACAATCAATACTGGCTTAGAAAGGACAGTTACCACCAAGGTTTTCAATAATGCTGTTGATCCTCTCATTAGTCCATTCCTTATCACTACAGTGATAAAAAGGGTCATCTCTGCTGTCCCTGGACACATAGTTATTTGGTAGATTTTTTGGCTTTACAGGTTGAAGTCCAACTCCCTGGGCTTTTAAAAACCCTTTCCCTTCCTCTTCCAAGGAAGTTCCAGAATCTCCATTTTTCTTCCAAGCTCCAAAGAACTATTCCAGTAGCAAATTAAGATTGATACAACATGACCTTACCAGGTTATTAAATCCTGATTTCTACGAGTTATTAGATCCTGATTTCTGCCTCTTAGACAAATAAACTATTATATACAGTGTTATACTCTGACACCCCACCTGTTCTATCCATTTCAAAATTTAGTCCCATGTATGTTCTGCTAATTCCAGCTGGTGCATGCTAGAGGCTGTTACAGCTCTTTGATGAAAAATCCCTTTCCTCACATAACATGAACAGTACTTCCTTAATTAGGCCATGGCCTGAATGACTTCTACATTATGGAATGCATTGGAAATTTCTTTAAAGCCTGATATATGAACATCTAAATTTTCTTTCATTATTCTTTGAAAAATATGTGTATCATATATATATATTTTAGGTACAAATTGTCATTCTCTGTATATATTAGGAAATAAATACAATGAAATTATATATTGAATAACTATAAAATATCACAAATGGAAATTTAAAATATTTAATTAAATAGACAGCATTATCCTCATGGATTAGGAGAGACAATATTTTGTAGAAGGCAAGTCCCTCCAAATTGATCTAGAGATTCAATACAAATCCTATGAAATTCCTAGACAACTCATATAAAGTTGTTTTCAAAAAATTCTATCAGACTTTCTAAAGAAATTGACAGCCTTAATTCAAATATTGCTTGGAAAGGCAAAAGACTTAGGGTAGCCCAAATTATCTTAAGGCAGAAGGACATGATGGATGGATGGATACCACATGATTACAAGATTTGATATAAAGTTAGAATAATCAATATAATATAGTACTGGTGTAAGGATAGACGTATGGATTAATCAAACAAAACAGAGTACAGAATAGACTCACACTTAGATGTTCAACTGATTTTCAAGGAAGTTGCCAAGTTAATTTGATGCCATGATACAAAATAACCTACAGTTAAATATTTAAAATTACTAGATGATTTATTCAAACTTGCTGGTTACAAGATCAATATACAAAAATCAATTGCATTTCTATGAATGCAAATGTATTTCAGGCATAAAATACATAAATAGTAGTACAGTCATACAACAAAATATTATACAGCAATTACAATGAACAATGCCATGATATTGCAGAAATATTAATAAATCTCACAAGCATACTGTGGAAAAAAAGAAGCCTGTAACCAAAGAATAAATATTCTCCACTCAATTTAAATAAAATTGTAAACAGTTCAGACTAAAATGTGGTGTAAGATATCAGGATAGAATTTAATTTGAGACATGAGAAGAGGGTGATATTTGGATGGTACCACTTCTTGGGGACCCACTTAGTTGCTGGCAATATTTTATTTCCTAATCTGGGTTTGTCTACTTTGTAATAATTCATTGAATTCTTAGAGTTTGTGCAATTTTCTGCAGGTACTTTATAGATCAAATATTTTAAAATCGGACCATTTTCACACATGAGATTATTAAAAAGTTGAAATTTCTATCTCAATTTTTGGCAAAAGTGTGTAAAATAGATATTCATATGCTATTAGAGGTTCTCTAAATTGGTATGACCACATTATCTGGTAATTTAGATGATCTATTAAATTCAAAACTGATAATTAACCTTCACTTAGTAATAAGATGTTTACTTCAGCATTTTTTGTAACAATCAGGTAGAGAGTTATCTAAATACAGTATATTTTCACCATATTCTTCAACAGTTAAAAATAATAGAAACTTTGTGGACTGGCAGAAAAAGAATTCCAAGATAAACTGTTGAATGAAAACTGCAAGGAACAGAATGATGCTAACATTATAATGCCATGGGGATAAACTGGTTCAAGGTACAAGATATTCTAATAGTTTACACAGCATTGTAATGTTCACCAAACATTTGTACATTTCACATTTTATATTACATAAATAATTTTACAATAATATGTTATCCCATACAAAACCACTAGAAAGTAAATAAGACAGTATTAATTAATTTCAACTTGCCAATGAGGAAACGTATTCATTGGAGTTGAAAGAGAAGACCAAACCACGTAGTGGTGGGATGAAGGTTTTGGCTTTACAACTTACCAACTAAAACAAGAGCTGTATGTATTATACATGTGTGAAAAGACTTCAAATTCTATCTGAAAGGGGGCCTCCAGAGAACATCAAATCTCATATACAGAATGTGGCATCTTGAAATACATTTAGATTTTTACTGTGTAACCTAAGAGTCTCCACCATCACTACTTCTTTAGAATATTAGAATTCTAGACATAATTATTTCCAAATTCATGTAAGAGTTAGGGTGTTCATTTTTTATTGGTGATAGCAAATACATCTCCAGGATAACTTATAGATATAACTTATTTCCACTGATCTTCTCTATTACCTTGACTCCAGATATCTTTTCCCCCTCAAAATAGGGGTAGCAGGGACCCTTTTCCTAAGCAGCTTGGGTGGTTCTGTTCTTACTGTTGCAAGGGGAATGCTGTTTTGAAAGATAAAAGAAAGGACGGGTGATGAAATTTCATCTACACAGATCTTAGAAAAAATGTTATGTTCAATTTATTGGTTAAAAAAAAATCTACAAAGATATAACCTTGGTATCTCCTAAACAATAGAAGGTCAGGATTTAAGATTTATACTTCTTCCTGGTGGCCTTATATTGTTACCACAGGCTGACAGAATAACTGGAAGGCATTTCTACAGCTTTTGAAGAGATAATTACTTACTCTGATATCCCAATATTATTGTTTTACACCTAAATGGCAGATCTTATTCTTAAGAGCCAATTCCATTTAAAATTACAAAGTACTTGTCTGAACTTTTGGCACAGACATTTTAAAAACTCAGTAAAATAATTATTATAAAAGCTAAAAGTCATGACTCTTTTCTTCTTTACAATTTTTACAAGCTTGTTTTCTTTCTTTGTGTAGAAAATCCATTCATATTATCTGGCTTCTTTGAATTTTCATTAGTATAAATTATACGAGGGCAGTATACTAATATCTTTCTGGTAAAGTATTGCCACCTGTGACAAGTGGAGAGTGACTGCAATAACTAAACTTGTTTCCCAAATTGAAATTGCTTATTGTGTCTTCTGATCGTTATGACTGTGCTTGTCACATTTTATACATTGAGAGTAATCATTACATTAAAAAGAAAAGAATATCTTAAAAATGCATTAAGTAAGATTTTAAGGTTACTTATGGGTCTTGGATATAAAAAGAGGTAAAATTTATTTTGATTCACTTTATTCTTTTTTCCTGTGAAAATTAAGAAAAATAGTGTCAAATGTAATATTCTACTCCATATTACCTTTATGCTAAAAGTTTAAATTCCTGTTTGTGCCTATAGATAATAATCCAACTTTAAAACTTTCATTCTGTCTGCTTAGCTTTCTATTTACACACACAATTTAAAACAAATTTTAAAAATAGCATGCAAATAATGACAATTATTTTCAGAGGATTGGTCCCAACATACCACAAAAGAAAACCACTTTGATATTTTATAGATATGATGACCTTGGTCAAAATAGGCTAAATGAATTGACTGGGGTCATAGTGTATGTGCATTTTTCAATTAGAGGATCTCAAGCCTTCTAACCCTAGGTATTAGGACTTCTTTTTCTTTTTTTAAAAAAAATTTTTATTGGCGTATAGTTGATTAACAATGTTGTGTTGGTTTCAGGTGTACAGCAAAGTGAACCAGTTATACATATACATATATCCACTCTTTAGATTTTTTTCCCATATAGGCCATTACAGAGTATTGAGTAGAGTTCCTTTGTGCTATACAGTAGGTCCTTATTAGTTATCAATTATATATAGTAGTGTGTATATGTTAATCCCAATCTTCCAATTTATTCCCCTCTCCCCCTTACCCCCTGGTAACCGTAAGTTTGTTTTCTACACCTGTAACTCTATTTCTGTTTTGTAGATAAGTTTATTTATACACTTTTTTTAGATTCCACATGTAAGCAATATCATATTTGTCTGTCTCTGTCTGACTTAATTCACTCAGTATGACAATCTCTAGGTCCACCCATGTTGCCGCACATGTCATTATTTTGTTCTTTTTTATGGCTGATATTCCATTGTATAAATATACCACATCTACTTTATCCATTCCTCTGTTGATGGACATTTAGGTTGCTTCCATGTCTTGGCTATTGTAAATAGTGCTGCAATGAACATTGGGGTGCATGTATCTCTTTGGATTATGGTTTTCTCCAGATATATGCCCAGGAGTGGGATTGCTGGATCATATGGTAGCTCTATTTTTAGTTTTCTGAGGAACCTCCATACTGTTCTCCATAGTGGCTATTCCAGTCTACATTCCTACCAACAGCGTAGGAGGGTTTTCTCCACACCCTCTCCAGCATTTATTGTTCCTGCACACCCTCTCCAGCATTAACAGCCTTACATTTAGGTCTTTAATCTATTTTGAGTTTATTTTTGTGTATGGTGTTAGGGGGTGTTCTAATTTCATTCTTTTACAAATTTTCAATTTGTATGGAAACACAAAAGACCCTAGATAGCCAAAGCAATCTTGAGAAATAAAAATGGAGCTGGAGGAATCAGGCTCCCTGACTTCAGACTATACTACAAAGCTACAGTAATCAAAACCGTATAGTACTGGCACAAAAACAGAAATATAGATCAATGGAACACTATAGAAAGTCCAGAGATAAACTCATGCACCTGTGGTCACCTAACCTATGGCAAAGGAGGCAAGAATATACAATGGAGAAAAGACTGCCTCTTCAATAAGTGGTGCTGGGAAAACTGGACAGCTACATGTAAAAGGACTTATTTTTCTACTTACTATTCCTCTAAATAAAATATCATGTAATCTTATTTTATTATTTTTTCTCTTTTACGTTTCTATTTCATTTTCATTCAAGCCTACAAAAATTTGTCAATACCTGGCGAGTCCTACCATGGATGATGAGTGAAATGTATTTCATTGTTTACTCATTTCATCTCAAGATATCCCTGTCAATATTTAATCAGCAGTATTACCATCCATAGTAAGCTATTTACCTTTATTTAGTCTCCATTTTTTCATGGTTAATTTTTTGTTGTTGTTACATTGACAGTTTTCCTTTGGAAATAAAAGATTATATAGCACAGATTGATCTTTGGAAGAGGCAATATATTAATAAGCATTATTCAAAATATACCTCATTATTCACAGTAATAAAACCAACTACAAATTTTGCTTATAACATCCTGCAAGCAAGACTTCAGTCTTCCCAAACTCATATCATGATTAACCACATCTTAGTTCTGCTTCCCTAGATGTAAACTCTGAGACCAGAGTTCTTGTTTAAGCAAGGTATTGGGGGACTGCCTTCTGGAGAAGTTGAGTAAAGAAAACACAGGAGGGCAATGTAAGAAACTAAGCAAGAATGGGGCCTCAGCTAGAGACTACATTCAGGCAGATTCTATGAGAATAAACTGGAGTGCACATTATACCAAAGAGTTAGGCCTACCTTTAGGAGAGACGACCAGTCTTATGTACCCCATGATGGTCAGTCATTGACTAATAGATGGCCCAGTATGTGTATGGCAGGTATAGTCTTGTGAGCATGGTGCATCCATTTGGCTAACGGGTTTTCTCCAGAAAAGACAGCAGCTGTGAGTTGTCATCAGTCAACACTCACAGCAGCTGGAGGATGGGTGCATCAGCTGATAAAAGGGACTTGAGTGGAGCACCACAAATACCACTGTAGCCCATGACCTGCCCCACATAGATTTTCTTCTGTCTTATACTAAATTACACAATCAAGGCAAAGCTTCTCCAGGTTTAGAATTTTATGGCGGCCATAATTTCAGAAAAATATAAAAGAAAAGCGTTAGTGCGCCAAGCAATAAACCTTGCTACTCCAGTTGTTTCCAAGGTTTTTATTAATATTCATCATTTCCTTTCTCCAGTATTCATTCTTGATAACTTTCAGCCTCAACTTGCATTTCCATTGGCTTACATGGCATGCCTGGTGAGTTGAGCAAGATTCTCCTCTCTGAGGGCTTTAAACTTCTTGTTACCATGCCTCTATCAGGCAAATGGTTACTGTATTTGTTGATTTACACTTAAAACTGGACACTAGAGTTCCAAGAGTTATCCTAGAGGATCACCCAAGTGCCTAATATATTCCTCTATATCTCCATTATAAACAACAGCCCAAAACCTTAGATAAGGGTCAACTACTGCTGCTAGTATGGTAGCTTCTTTATTTGCTTGATGGTCTACTGGCTTGAGGTAAACACATTGACCATGGTTTTAGATTTAGAGGAACTCTCACTCTGTTTCTTTTTGAAAATGCTGCTGTACCCCAAACGTATGAACTAGGACATGTAGACCAACAGAGCCTAAAATTGCAGGGACAGATTCCCCACGGTCGTGTTGATAAGTGGAGACATTCATTCCTATACCATAATTCCTGAGTTCGTATATTCTGCCTACTGGCCGCTATGTAGTGATCATTGGTGTAAAGTGTATGCTGTGTTCTAAAGCACCCGTGTCCTGTCCTTGCAGGATGTTGTCTCTAACCTGGAACCTAATCTATACCTTCAAAAATCTGTTTTATCACCCCTATCAAGCCATCCACTCTGGATGGTGTGCTGTTTAGTGAATTCTTTCACCATTTCACTTCCTCTGATGTAAACCTGTTCTTGGACTTAATGTCAGCAAATCAGATATTTTTGGAGCCCTTGGATTGTAGTGCTGCCTAAGGCAATGAGGTCAAGAGAGCACAAACATAGCCAAAATGTGTATCCGTACTGGTTGTGTAACAATTCAGGATGAAATATGATATTGCTCTTTCCAAGTTGGAATGGGTCTGAGATAAGCCACTTTCCACCTGGTAGTACTTAGAAACCTGTCAGGGAATTAGTGTTCTTACTCCTTTTTTCATGTTTTTTTTTTTTTAATTGAAGTGAAATTCACATAACGATCAGCTTTTTTAAAGTGATTGATTCATTGGTGTTTAATACATTTACAGTGTTGTTCAACTACCTCCTCTATCTAGTTCCCAAACATTTCATCACCCCCAAAATAAAACTCTGTACCCACTGGGCAGTCATTCCTCTTTCCTCCTTCCCCTATCCCTATGCAGCTAACAATCTGCTTCTACTTCTGTGGATATACTTATTCTGGATATTTCATATGCATGGAATCATACAATATGTGACATTTTATATCTGGCTTCTAATATTTTTGAGGTTGATTCATTGAGTAATGATAGCCTATATCATTACTTCATTCATTTATGGCTGAATAATATTCCATTGTATGTACATACAACAGTTTGTATATCCATTAATCTGTTGATGGATACTTGGGATATTTCCACCTTTTGGCATAATGTGAGTAGTGCTTCTCTGAACATTTGTTTACAGGAATTTGTTCAAGCACCTGTTATATACTTTTCAGGTGTGTACCCTAGGAGTAGAATTGCTGAGTCATAATTCTATGATTAAATGTTAGGAAACTGCTAAACTGTTTTACACAGTGGCTGAACCATTTTGCATTTCCATCAGTATTGTGCCAGGTTTCTAATTTGTACGCATCTTCACCAATATTTGTTTTTTCCACTTTAAAAAAATTATAGCCATACCAGTTGATGTGAAGTAGTATCCCATTGTGGTTTTAATTTGAATTTCACTAATGATTAATGATGTTGATAATTTTTTCATGTGCTTCTTGAACATTTGTATATCTTCTTTTTAGAATGGTTATTCACGTTATTTGCCCATTTTTTAATTGGACAGCTGTCTTTTGTTATTGAATTGGAAAAGTTCTTTGTATATTCTAGATACTAGATACTTATCAGATGCATGATTTACATATAATTTTCTCATTCTGTAGGTTGTTTCCCTTTCTTATGAATAGGCTTTGATGCACAGACTTTTTAAATTTCGATAGTGTCTAATTTATCTATTTTTTTTCTTTTGTTACTTGTGTTTCTCGTATCATTTACTTTTCTACTTTTCTTGAGATGTCTTTGTCTGGCTTTGGTATCAGGGTAATGATAGTCTTATAGAATAAATTAGAAAGTTTTCCCTATTTTCCTGTTTTGAGAAGAGTATAAGAAGGATTAGTGTTAATTCTGTAAATCCTTGGTAGAATTTATCAGTGAAGTCATCTGGTCTTGGACTTTTCTTTGTTAGTGTATTAGTCAGGGTTCTTCAGAGAAATAGAACAAATAGGATATAAATCTCTTTTTTTTCCCTCTCTCTCTTGCTCTCCATTTATTTATTATATATAATATATAGTAAATGTAATATATAAATATATAATTGATATACTATATAATAATATTTATTTTTTGTGCATGAAAGCCTGAGAAGCAGGAGAGCCAATGGTGTAAGTTCCAGTCTGAGTCCTAGTCCAAAGGCAGCAGGATCAAATATAGGTAGGCAGAGAGAACAAATTTTCCCTTACTCAGCCTTTTTGTTCTATCCAGGCCTTTAATGGATTAGATAAAGCAATCCATTGAGGAGGGTACTCTGCTTTACTCCATCTGATTCAGATGTTAATCTCATCCAGAAAGAAATGCACATACACAACCAGAACAAAATACCTGGGCTTAACCAAACACATGGGCACCGTGGGGCCCAGTCAAGTTGACACATAAAATTAACCAGTTAACTACCACAGTTAGGAAAAACTTTTACTGACAGGTTAGACAAATGGCAGGAGCAGCACTCCATCAGTCTTGGAGCCATGGTACTGGGCCCATGCATAACCTCCATGTCCTCCATCACCTCTGTTTCTGTTGATGTGATACTCAGGTAACTAATAACAGAGGTGTGCTGACATCTTCTCCATTTAGTGATTTAGTACCTCTCCTACAGTGACTACATTCTGGTTGAAATTCTCTTGTGATATAAAGATTCTTACACTTTTTGCCAGCTCCCATAGCATCATCCATATATCTCTTTTCCAGATCACTTTGCCTCTGATCTTTCAATCCTGCTCCTTCCAGGCCCTTTACCAACCAGCTCAGCCATTTACCTCTGCCCTTGATTCTTTCTTCACAGAAAATGGGTGACAGTGCATAGTCCAAAGCTTTGTACTTTGGTTTTAGCCTCACAGCTATCTATGAGGGCTACCCTTGGATGAGACTGCAATGCAATAGCAGTTCATTTTTTGGTATTTTTTCAAATATATAGCTAATCCTTCGGAGCCAAGTTCTGGATTTTTCATCTCTATCAGCTTAGACAAAAGGACTGCTTCATGATATTACAGATCTGAGATGTGGGAGAAACTTATGTGCGACAGTGATAGGGCATTTGTGCACCTAAAGCCCCATTTCTGGAGCTTGTTGCTGCATCCTGCTATTGAGTTTGACCCTTCCATTCTATAATTTATTGCCGCAGGACCTGCTTGACCTTATAATTTGTTGGGTTAGACATTACCCAAATCAAGATGGGTTCTGCCACATGATCCTTTATGAGATGCTCAGGTTCTTCTAGGGTACAGTAGCTTGCAAGCATCTTTTTTTTTTGAATAGTATTTAGTTTTCCACTATAAATGGCATAAACTTCCTCCTAAACACTCAGGATTCCTTTCTGTGACTACTCTTATTGGGGCTTGCAAAAGGCTCTAAATAGTATCTCTCCTTACTACAAATAACTCTAGTCCATGGAATTGATGGACCAAAATATCATTTTTTTTTTTAACATAGCCTATATCTCATGCAGAGTTCTTTCTTTCTCTGGAGCCCTATCAAAGCTAGAAGTTTTCCATTCACTGATCAATGGGTTTTATGTACCTCCCAATGTATATTAGGGAAATGAGGAAGTAATGACTAGTAGGTCCATGGACCCAGAGTACACATTGTGAGAGAGATCTGAGCCTGTAATCTATTATTAATAGACCTTCTGCTTTATCAAGAAGCCTATGATAATCTGGTACCCCAGGTATTAGTGGTAACTCACTCTGTATAACCAATAATTATTAAAAATATTGAGATATTTTCCCCCCAGTCTATGGTTATCTGATAAAAGGATCATAGATTCTGTTGGAAGAACCGAGCAACTTACTACTTGTATTCTTGTCCTAGTTTTGTAAATTGCATCTGTTCAGTCAGTGGGTTCTGAATCAGAAAATGAGTTAATTTTAGTAATTTGGCAGAGGAGTATGACTTTTTTAATTGTAGTAAGAACATTTTAACATGAGATCTACACTTCTAATACATTTTTTTTTTTTTTTGCGGTACGCGGGTCTCTCACTGTGTGGCCTCTCCCGTTGCGGAGCACAGGCTCCAGATGCGCATGCTCAGCGGCCATGGCTCACGGGCCCAGCCACTCCGCGGCATGTGGGATCTTCCCGGACCGGGGCACGAACCCGTGTCCCCTGCATCGGCAGGTGGACTCTCAACCACTGCACCACCAGGGAAGCCCCTAATACATTTTTAGTTGTACAATACGGCACTGTTAACAATAGGCAATATGTTGTATAGCAGATCTCTAGAACTTACTCATCTTACATAACTAAAACCTGATACTAGCTGCATAACAACTCCCCATTTCCCCCTCCCCCCATTCCCTGGCAACCAGCATTCTATTCTCTGTTTCTATGAGTTTGGCTATTTTCATACCTAATATAACTAGAATGGTACAGTATTTGTTCTTCTGTGATTGGTTTACTTCACAAAGCATAATGACTTCCAGGTTCATCCATGTTGTTGCAAATGACAGGATTTCTCTCTTTTTTAAGGCCGAATAATATTCCATTGTAGGCATATACCAGAATTTCTCCATCTATTCATTCATCAGTAGACATTTTCTTTGCTTCCACATCTCAGTTATTGTAAATAATACTGCAATGAACATGGGAGTGTAATGTTCAAGATCTTAATTTCAATTCTTTTAGATAAATGCTTTGAAGCAAGCTTGCTGGATCATATGATAGTTGTATTTTTAATTTTTGAGAAACATTCATACCATTTTCCATAGTGGTTGCACCATTTTACATCCCCAAAAAGAGTGTACAAGTGTTCCAGTTTCTCCAAGTATGTTTCAATGCTTGTTATCTTTTGTGTTTTTTATTTAAATACTAGCCATCCTAACAGATGAAAGGTAACAGCTTATTGAGGTTTTGATTTGTACTTCCTTGATGATTAGTGATGTTGAGTATCATTTCATATACCTGTTGGCCATTTGTATGTCTTCTTTGAAAAGGACATGTCTATTCATGTCCTTTGTCCATATTTTAATCAGGTTTTTTGTGTTTTGGGGTTCTTCTGTTTGTTTTGTTTGCTACTGAGCTATAGGAGTTCCTTTTATATTTTAGATATTAACCCCTTATCAGATGTATGGTTTGCAAATATTTTCTCTCATTCCAAGGGTATCCTTTTCACTCTTTAATTGTTTCCTTTGCTGTGCAGACAATTTTTAGTTTGATGTAGTCCCACTTGTTTATTTTTGCTTTTGTTGACTGTGCTTTAGATATCATATCCAAGAAATCATTGCCAAGACCAATGTCATGAATATTTTCCCTTATTTTTTTCCTAGGAGTTTTAGAGTTTCAGGTTGTATTTTAGTCTTTAATCCATTTTGAGTTGATTTTTGAGTATGGTGTTATTTTATATATGGATATCCAGTTTTTCCAGAACACTTTGTTAAAGAGACTGTCCTTTCCCCACTGTGTATTCTTAGCACCGTTGTCAAAGATCAGTTTGACCATATATGTGTGGGTTTATTTCTGGGTTCTTTATTCTTTTCCATTGCTCTATGTAGCTGTATATATGCCAGTATCATACTGTATTGATTACTGTAGTTTTGTAATATAATTTGAAATCAGGAAGTATGATTCTCCAGTTTTGTTTTCCTTTTCAAGGTTGTTTTGGCTATTGGGGGTCCTCTGTGGTTTTATATGGATTTTAGGATTGTTTTTCCTATTTCTGTAAGAATGTCATTGGAATTTTGATAGTTGATTGTGTTGAATCTGTAGATTGCTTTGGGTAGTATGGACATATTAACAATACTAATTCTTCCAGTCCATGAACATGAAATATCTTTCCATTTATCTGTACCTCTTTAATTTCCTTCATCATGTTTTATTACTTTCAGTGTATGGGTCTTTCATCTCTTTAGTTAAATTTATTCCTAAGTATTTATTCTTTTTGATGTTATGCTAAATTGGACTGTTTTCTTAATTTCCATTTTGAATTGTTTGTTGTTAGTGTAAATAAATGCATCTAATTTTTGTATGTTGATTTTTTATTCTGCAACTTTATTGAATTGGTTTCTTAGTCTTAAGTTGTTTTTTAATTTGTTTATTTGGTTTTGTTTTGTTCTGGTGTACAGAGTCTTTAGGGTTTTCTTTGTATATAATCATGTCATCTGCAAACAGATAATTTTCCTTCTTCCTTTCCTATTTGGATGGCTTTGTTCCTTTTTTTTCACTTACCTGCTCTAGCTAGGACTGTCAGTACTATGTCAAATATAAGTGGTGAGTGGGCATCCTTGCCTTGTTCTTGATCTTAGAGGAACAAACTTTCAGTTTTTCATCACTGAGTGTGATGTTTGCTATAAGTTTTTCACATGTTGAGATAATTTCCTTCTATTCCTAGTTTGTTGAGAGTTTTTATTGAGATAGGATGTTAAATTTTGTCAAATGCTTTTTATGCATCTATTGAGATGATCATGTGATTACCTTTGTTCATCATCTCTTGATCTTTTTAAAATATGCATAATATTGCAGTCTCCTGTTGGCTGCCCATCTATCTGCTCTTGTCACCATGATATCCTATTAGTCATTTCTGTAGGTCCCAATTGTTGGGCATTTTTGTCTGCCATTTTGAATTTTTGACTGATTATAGTATCCCTGATGCCATGAGGCAGTTTGCCTACAAAAGACAAACTGTATATATGAAGCAGTAAAGAGATAAATGATTGAAAGCATGGAATCTATCCATGCTAATAAATGATAGATCTGGGATCTATCATTTATTAGCTGCTTCATCATTAACTAGCTTAGCTAACACTTAATCTTATGAATTCTTTTTTAATTTACTTTGAAATTTGGGATAATAGTCAAGATTTTATAGGATTATATTGAAGATTGCATAAGTAAGTTTTAATCATAGTTCTAATTCCAATAGATATAATAATTTATGATTATAGTTGGTATTACTGTTAAAAGTAGAATAAAATGGTAAAAATATTGTTAAGACAAAAATTGAAAGTGAACACTGAGATCTGGTTATATTGCAGAAATATATGGCCCTCACTGACTGGCTGTGTGGCTACTCAACAATCTAAAAATGTGGTCAGCAGGAACAATAGCGAAAATAAGAATATTATTATAATTTAGGTATTTGCCAAGCAGCAGAAGGGAACGTACCTTGGAATTGTGTGTTACAAATAATATTTTGTATACAGATTGCAGCTGAATCTTCAGGTAAGCACCAGTAGTTCTAATGTTGAGAAAACCTATGTATATTAAATACTAAAGCCAGTAGTGAAAAGTCCCCAAATTTCCATAGTCAGATTTCTACCAGCAGCATATGGTACAGAAATAACTGGTAAAGATAGACATGAAAACTGAAAAAGTAGCACTTAGTACTACACTGAAATGTATTTTTAATTTTTTATTTTTTTGCTGGTTATCAAAAACACATTTTATATTCTATGCATAATGTTACAATAATGCTGTGTCAAGAAAACCAAAAAGTTAATTACACAAATATATTTATAAGATAGATATCTGTCACTGTTCTGGGTTTTGGAGACATAGTGGAGAAGTAAAATCATCACTATTTTCATAGAGTTTACCATCTAGGCAGTAATTCTTAACTAGAAGAAATTTTGTACCCCAGGTGACATTTACTAATGTCTAGAAACATTTTTGGTTATTGCAACTAGAGAAGATACTACCGATATACACTGGGTAGAGGCCTGGGATGCTGCTAATGATCCTACAATACATAGGACAGCCCCATCAATGTAGAATTATCTGACCCAAATGACACAGTACCAAGAATAAAAAACTCTGGTCTAGATGGAGTACAGGGAGACAATAGTAAACATGTAAGTCGACAAGTTATTAAATAAAAAGCAATGCCTAGATTACTGGTTTGGGTCAAAAAAGTGATATTATTCACTGAAATACAGAAGATTGGGGTTAAAGAAGGCTTGAGGGAAAAATCAAGAATTCAGTACATGTTAAGTTTGAGATACTTCTGTGTTATCCTTGTAACAAGTATATTGTAAGACACTAAATAAGTGACTAAGCTCAACAAATATATTTGCCCTAGGGATCTACATTTAAATACAATCTGTGGATAGATTGCTATTCAGATTCATAGAGATAGATGAGATTATCTGGGGAGAAAGTATAGAGAGAAGAGATGAAGCTAGAATTGAGCTCTGAAGAGCTTCATTATTTAGTGATTCAGTGAAGAAAACAAAGTTGGCAAAGAAGACAGGGAAGGAGGAGTCAAATATAAGAGGAAAACCAAAGATGTGTATCATCCAGATTTTAAGGAAAAAGAAATGGTCAATTAAAATTCTGTGTGCAGAGGTAGAACATATCTAATGGGGTGGGGTGATTATTGGACTTCACAACAGGCAGGTTATTGGTGCCCTCACAAAGAGCAACTTGGTGTGGATAAAAGGAAGATTTGATTTTTTGAAAAATAAGTAAAGTGTGCTGAAATACAGTCTGCAGGAGTAAACAACACAGTTGATAACATCAGTTGCTAAGGAGAGCAGAAAAATGTAACAATATTTGGAAGAGGCTAGCCGCAAAGCAATTTTGTTTGATTTTTGTTTATTTTTTAAGATTGGTGACACCACTGCATATTTTTAAGCCACTGACAGTGATTCACTAGAGAGCGTGAGGTTGACAATTCAGGTTACAAGAGACAACAATGGAGTGAAGAGGCAAATCAATGATAAAACAGAAATACCTGTATATCAGTCAAACAAACTTGAAGCACTTGTAACTTATTACAGACTTTATGCTTGAGTAAACATCCTACTTGATTTTATCTTTCAGGCTTATAACTGAATGTGGTGACCTATCTATAATTACTTTTGATATTTAATGCATTAATGAATTAATAATATTTAGCAACTACTACTTTTTAGTTCATTTTCTTAGTTTAGGCTACTATAACAAGCTATGAGAGATTTGGTGGCTTAAACAACAGAAGTTTATGTCTCACAGTTCTTGAGGCTGAGAAAGCAACATTAGGATGCCAGAAGATTCAGTCTGATGAGAGCCCTCTTTCTTGTTCGCAGATAGCTGTCTCTCCTTTGTATCCTCACATGGTACAGAGAGGGAAGAGAGAGGGAGAGAGAGAGAAAGAGAGTCAGAGAGAGGGAGGAAGGAAGCTCTCTCATGTGTCTTCTATAATCCCATCATTAGAGCTCTACCTTCAAGACCTAATTACCTCCTCAAAACCCCATCTTCAAATACCATCACATTGGAAATTAGGGTTTCAACACACAAATTTTGGGGTCCATAAACATTTAGTACATAGCAACCATATACCCAAATTTTGGATTGATTGGTGTTTTTGTTTTTATTCATGAGTTGAGAACCAGATCTACTTTTAATATATTTCAATTTCTATTAAAAGAGTGAGACATTTTTCTTTTTAGTCTTATAGTAATAATTTTAGTGTTCCTACATTTTATTTCAATAAATTAGTAATTTTGAAATTTTATAATATGATATCCTTAATAATGTATTAATGCAATGATTATAAATATAAATATTTTTAAACTATACATTATTTTGATGTTCCTAGCTTTAGATGAACTTGGCAAGGTGATAGATGACTAACTTGAATTCTGTGGCCTCAGATGTGACAACATAGATTCCAATGTAAAAGTTCAGATATGGAATATGTTAGCTCTTAAACCAGAATTAAATTTTGAACTTTTCTAGTGTTACAAAATTGTTTCAATAAATAATTTCCAAAACACAAAATAAAATAGTAAATGACAAAATTGATGGCCAGACAATATCTGAAATATTTTTTTGGTTTGGATATTAGAATTCAAGAGAGAGATTGAAAATTGGCAGTGTTGTTTCAAGAGAGAAAAAGTGATGAATGATTATTAAATATAGCATATAAGAAGTGAAGTATTGATGATGATCCATTTAACATGAAGAACATACTTATTCTGAATTATCTTACATTGTTTCGGGTGCAAAGGTTTAGATTTGTTCTCTGTGGCTTTTGCACACAGAACCAGAAATAGTAGAACCATCAATAGGGAGTTAGTGTTAAACTTATCATAACAAAGAGTATTTTAAGAGATAATCTCAAACTGAATAGGCAGTATTGAAAACCCATTAGTTTTTGAGAACTGGAGATGTTCAACAGTGTATTGAAAATTTTAATATAACATTTTTGGAAATATTTACAATTGCCTAATCACATGTCATTTATCACCTGACATGTATCTCAATTCTTTTTTAAATAAAGAGACTAATTTCGAACATATTACTATATATGCTATTAGGAATTGTTAGAATATTAGTCCAGTATTATTCATAATTTTACTTTAGGTAGGTTCATTAAAAAACTGATTTGAAGGTTTGTAATAATATGTCAGGACAATTAAAATGGAATCCTTCTTGTTCAAAGTTGGTTCAATCAATATTACTTCTCATCTGCAAAGAGAAATGCACAACATTACAAAGCTATCTTGTGTAGATATGCACACAGAAGTTTAAATTTATTTTTTTCTATGCCTGTTAAACTGGAATATTGAAATGATTAAATCATATGTATATATATGATTCACAGTATACTGTTTGATACATAGTAGAAATTTTAGTAGTGTCTACTTTTTCCTGAAATGTAAGGTATAAAAAATAGTTGTAAAATTAATGAATAGCATAGTAATGAAACATAATACTATGTTTATTTCACAATCATTTTATCCATTTTGATAAAAAACTGCCTATTCAAATATGTAAAGTCTTTATTAAATATTTCATTTGTTCAGTCATTCAAAATTACCAATTGAAAACCTGTTATGTGCCAGACTCTCTGCTAGGTACAAGGACTATGTTGGTGAGTAAGACATTTATAGTCCTAGGAGTTTTAGAATTAATATTGTATTTGGGTAGAATGAACAAGTGACATACATTTATAAGTCCAGATTTTAATGAGTACCACATTACAATATTTGCAAAGATTAGTTAAAACAGTCAAACAAAAAGATAATTTGGACTGAAAATTTAGAAAGGAATTGTGGTACATGTTTTCTAATATCTTACCTTCTAGACTGTGATTGGCTAGTCCTGTCTTCAAATAGATTTTAAAATTATATTTGTTCTTAAGTCAGTATCAATTTTTTTTTGTTTAAAATTTTACTAACAGAAGCTTAGAGTGGTATTTCCATATGAATCTTGCCAGATGTTTTATAAAAATTATCATATTATTTTACTCATTTATTCATTTCACACACATCAGATTACTGAGAATTTAATGTTTATCAGGAACTGATGTAGGCCCTGAGGATACAGTCTCTAATAAGAGAGATGAGTTTACCATCAATATGGTAGTTGTAGTCTAGTGAAGAAATACAGTAAACCAAAAACCAAGAGCTATAAAATATAAAATTCTGTCCACTGAGATTTTCCTTCTTTGCTACTCATTAGAACCACTTACTGAGTGAATGAATAACCCCACAGCTATCCATTTAAAAATAGTATCAGCTTAGAAATTAGAGCCATTTATAACCAGAGTCAATATGTCTCACTTCAATTAACTATTTAAAAGGATTTACCCATGACACTGGATGCTGAGGGAAGAATGACATTATGTCAGTACAATCAGCCTGGAACTCTGTGACACTTGGGCATTAAAATTCCAAGTGCCTTCAGAACTATCTCACATTTAAAGTTTATAATTTGACATGTTTAAAAGTACTAAGTGATTATTTTTCTAGCATACTGGTTTTATTAATCAGGGTTCTCCAGTGAAACAGAACAAATAGGATTCAATAGGATGTGTGTGTGTGTGTGTGTGCATCTCTCTCTCTCTACATATAATATGTAAATATGTAAATATGTATATATAGATAGAGAGACAGAGGATTTAAGGAATTGTCTCAAGGGATTGTGGAGGCTGTTAAGTCCAAAATCCTCAGGGTAAGCTGGCAGTCTGGAGACTCAGCGAAGAAGAGTGATACCTCAGCTCAAGTCGAAAGGCATTCTACTGGCAGAATTTCCTCTTCTGAGGAGGAGGTCAGTCTTTATTTATTAAAGCGTTCAGTTGATTGGATGAGGTCCACCCCCATTATGGATGTAAACTGCTTTACTCACAGTTTACTGATTTAAATGTTCATCTCTTAAAAATACCTTCACAGCAACATTCAGACCAGTATTTGACCAAATAGCAGGGTACCGTGTCCTAGCAAAGTTGAAACATAAAAGTAACCATCACAGTTAACAAATATCATTTCAAAACATAATTATCTTTCTCATTGCATTAATCTTAAGAATATCTTTTTTTTTTCTCAGATGCAGGGTTACTTACTTACGTGTGATTTTTTCCCCTTATTTTTCATTTGATGAAAATAATCTCAGTTCCTTTCCTTCTGAAAACAATATTATGTACATACATTGGCCACTAGAACAGGGATACCTCCCCCACTTTTTGCCATAAATGTTCTTAAACATTCATTATTTTTGTGTCTATTTGCATTATAATTCTGATGGACTTGGTAAACAGAAATATATGGGCAGATGACATAAATGCAACACTAATGGAAAAATCAGTAATGTGTTTGAAAGCTTGCTGCCTGTCTTCATATTCCTAAGTTGGCAAGTGATCATGTCACAAAAATACCATTATTATGTAAACCTGCCACTCATTTCTGAAACACTTTAAGAACATATTTGGCAGGAATCTCCCACAAGAGTCTCATTAAAAGTATTTGTAGACAAAATTTTGATCAGAGTAAAACTTGTCAATAACATATCTTTTTTATAGTTAACTGGTAATATTAACAATTGTGAGGTTTGCTAATGGCTGAGAGAGTTGTAATAGTTTCCGCAGAAGCTCTAGGAATATATTAGCTAGCCTTTTGAAAATGTGGGGGGTTATGAATATTTATATAAAATGTGAGATTTCATAGATATCACAGATTACATTCTAAAGAGAAAAATAGGATGTTTTTTAAAATGCACAATTTTAAACTTGCCAAGCTCCATTTTTGAAGATGTGTCTTTAATATTCCTTGCCATCCCAATGCCCACATTGAACAAACTATGGCTCTTCCTGGACAAGAAGTACTGAAAAAGGAATCTGAAATTGCCTCTGAAACATAAGATTTATTTTAACATGCCACAGATTATTACTTATCCACATATTCTAATATTATAATTATTAATTTATTTTGTCATAATTACATCACCTTCCCATCACACAAACATATATACACATCAAAATTGAACGATTAAGAATTCCAGAAAATATTCATTCAAAATCACAGAGATATCAAATATCAACCCTAATTATTCCTTCATTTTAATTTACTTTTTAACACAGGCCATATACATTTACACAGTAAAAGGTATGATTTGACAGGAATTGGGGATTGCTTAAGCAATCATACACATTGCTATAGATCTGTCAAAAGTTTTGAGTGTGTAATTCAATAAAATAGAAAACATCAAAGAATTTGTTACGAATTTTTTTAAAATCACATTGCTGTTTAACAGTTTAACAAATATATACTTACCATCCTCTTTCTCCTTTACATTGGGAGTAGATACATCTGCTCAGTTTATTCACATAAAGGCCGATGAATGAAATTTCTAGAATTGCACTTCTGCGACATCAAGAATGAATTATTTATAAATCTATTTAAACAACTGGGTAGATACCTGTGAAAAATAAATTTGGGTTTATACTGTACATCTTGTATCAGGTTAAGTTTCCAATTATTTAATTATTTGAAATAAAATTTATCAAAGACATTTAAAAGTGAGTCAAAAAGAAATGTATTTTATAGAATCAAAGTGATAATGCCCTTTCTCATTAAACATTTAACCAAGAAGATATAAGAGAAAATAATAAAAATATGACCAGAGTAAAATAAAAATTGTATGGCAAAAAATAACTAAAAACTAAAAAAGTCTGTTAATTGGAAAATATTTGTAAATCATATAAAAGACAAAGATATAACCTCCTGAGTTTTAAAAATATTTTTTTCAGATCACTAACTAAAATATAAAAAACTCAGTACAAAAATGAACATATGATATGGAGCAACAGGAACTCTCATTCAGTGCTGATAAGAATGCGAAATGGTATAGCCACTTTGGCTGTTTCTTCAAAAACTAAACATACTTTTACCACATGATCCAGCAATCACACTCCTTGGTATTTGCCCCAAAGGGATGAAAACTTATGTCCATACAAAAACCTGCACAAGGATGTTTATAGCAGCTTTATTCACAATTGCCAAAATTTGGAAGCAACAAAGATGTGTTTCAGTATATAACAGGATAAATAAATTGTGCTTCATCCAAATTATGGAATATTATTCAGTGGTAAAAGAAACGAGCTATCAAACCATGCAAAGACATGGAGGAACCTTAAATACATGTTACTAAATGAAAGAAGTAAACCTGAAAAGGCCACATACTGTATGATTCCAACTATATGACATTCTGGAAAAGGTGAAACTATGATGATAGTAAAAAGATCAGTGGTTGTGAGGGTTTGGCAGTCAGGGGAGGGACAAATACTCAGAGTACAGAGGATTTTTAGAGCAATGAATATATCCTGTATGATACTATAATAGTGGATACATGTTATTATATATTTGTCCAAACCCATAGAAGATACAATACACAAAGAGTGAACCATAATATAAACTATGGACCTTGATGATATTTCAGCGTAGGTTCACCAGTTGTAACAAACATACCCCTCTGGTGGGGAATGTTGATAATGGGGGACTATGCCTGTGTGTGGGTGAGTATATGGGAAATTACTGTTCCTTCCTTTTAATTTTGCTGTGAACCTGAAGTGTTCTAAAAACTGAAGTCTTAATATAAAAAATGAGTCATACATATGAAAAATAGTTTCATAGTTAATAATTTATTTTATGGAGGTAGTCAGGAATACAAATAATAATTTTGCATGAAATATTTATAATATAAAAAGTGTAAATAAAATTAAAAACTAAAATATCTTTATACTATTTTATAGATATAACATAATTAACAATTCCAAAGCAAAAGGAATTCCCCAATTACATTTTTAGTCATTATGCCATGTTAAAATAGAAATTCAAATATAACATATATGTTTGGATAATAGGAGAAAAAGACACCAAAATATAAAAGGTGATTTTTGTCTAGGTGCAATAATTTTGTTTGGTTTTACTATCTTTTCCATGCTTTTTATTTATTTTTATAATTATCTTTAATAAATATTTGCTAGATAAATAACCAGGAAAAGTGTTGATGTAAAGTGGAAAAAGTATTAACCTAATCACCATTTGGACATTTACCTTCTTGAAAGTGAAATAGAGTCCCCACAAAATGAAATGTTTTTCTTTCAGTTTGATAAACTGAAACCATTGATTATATCACTTTATGACACTTCAGGGTTTCTTTAAATTTTTTGTTTTGTAGTCTACCAAAATCAGTTACCTCAAACATCCTTTCTTAATTGGAAAGCATCATGAACAAAAAGTAAGATAATCTAGTCCCGCCTTTTTACTGTATCACGTGAGCTTGGCATATATGAGCTTGTTTAGGCACCTGCAAGATGGGATCCATAATATCTTCTACCTTCATTTAACTCATAGGCTTATAATAAAGAATATTAAGGTATTAGGTTAATAAGTTTGCTTTTATATGACCTATTATGCCACATTATATATTTGATTTAAATTATGATATTATTATATCGGTAGTTTCCACATCATTTCAGCAATTAACTTTGGATTGAAATGTGTACAGTGTTCATATATAGTATGCATTCCCAAATAATGAAAATAGCCCTGAACATGTCTAGTATTAAAAAAAAAGAATATACTATTTTGACTATTTTTACTTTACACAATCCATGTCTTATGAGAAGTAAGTAATATAAGTGGTCTAGACAGTTAGTGTTTTTTTCTGAAACACAAGAGAAAATAGTTCTACAAAGTCTGTGTCACCATCATTGCAAAAAATGCAAATTGTCTAATCTTAGTGTTATGTACATGTTTGTATTGTGCTTTTATTGAAAACTATGATTCTGACACTACTTTCAAAGACGTATATTCTTCTGGTACAGAATAGGAGACTGATGGATAACTCTTTCCAAAAGTTATTTTCGGCAGAAATCAGATATTCTCAACAACAATATATGGCCCTGTTAAAATGTACCTAATAGCCTTTTACACTACAGAATATCTGGATTGATATGCTTCATATAACACAACTCTCCCTTCCTATAGAAGCATTTAAAACAAAAATCACTAAAAGTGGTGAGTAAAGAAGAATATTTTAAAACATGTTAAAGTAGCTATTATTGATTGTCTGCCCTGCATGTCTTCTCCTCTCATCACTCTACAGAAAGCTATTTCTCAACTTTATGCTTCTGCATTACTCAGCGCATGTATTCAGTTAAAGATGACTACAGTTCAGCTCCTCAGGTGGCTCTGATTGGTGTACAGGTAATTCCATCCATCTTGCCAATGGCTGGTTTACAATGATCATAGGATGCAAACCAATGAGTCCAAAGCAGTGGTTTGCTAAGAAATATTGGCAAACCTTTGTTCTTCTTGTTAAGGTTCAGAAAACCACATTATATGTGAAATTAAAGAGCAAAATTGCTGCAGCCTTCTTACTGCAATATGATCCAATACATTTTTGGGGCAGTTTCAGTTAGGTTACATATTATTTGAAGTTGAGTATATTTGAACGGATGCAAAACAAATGAACAAGCACAAAAAACCCAAGTTATATTTAAAAGTAAGGTGCAGCAGGTCTTTTGTTCCACTATGATCTGCTTTCTAATGAGTGACATTATGTGTAATTTATTTATCTTAAAATTGCATAACACAATATGAACAACTGTCATTACAGCATGATAAGTAAATCAGATTTGTTGGAATATTTAGAGACCAAACATAAGGAATGTTTGATAGACTATTTGGCCTAATTGAAGGAAATAAAATTAGAAGCTCCGAGAGAAGTCTTGATGAGGCAGGATGGGAAACAAACATAAATACACCTGAAAATAGTACCAGAAGGCAATTTATCTTTCTTCATAAACAGAATAAAAGAATACTATATATTTTTTCTTTTTTTGAATGTCTTAGGGCATCCTTATACAGACTTGTACAGTAGGAGAAAAACCAGAACAGTATTTAAAGGATCCTTATAGCACAACAAAGTTGGAATCATATACCTTTAATTATAGGCTTAAACAAAAGGATAAGAAAGATACTCAGAAACTTTAAGCCTTTCTAGGTCTTTATCTCCTTCTCCCATTCAGTACCCTATTTGTCTCAATTCATCTGAAAAATCCTGAGTCTCAACAACCAAAATTCTACCTACATGTTGCATAGCTGTGCCTGTTAACTATTTCCTCTTCTCATTATTTCATGCATATTAAATAGTAGATACTTTGCAAAACACTAGAGGCATGACCTATAACTGTACTGTCCCTTAAAATTCATGAATTTGACAGGTAAGTTTTTTTTTATAACTAGGAGTTTTAATAAGTATGCATTTCTTGGCTTCCCTGGTGGCACAGTGGTTGAGAGTCCACCTGCTGATGCAGGGGACACGGGTTCGTGCCCCGTTCTGGGAAGATCCCACATGCCGCGGAGCGGCTGGGCCCGTGAGCCATGGCCGCTGAGCCGGCGCATCTGGAGCCTGTGCTCCACAACGGGAGAGGCCACAGCAGTGAGAGGCCCACGTACCGGAAAAAACAAAAAACAAAAAATAAGTATGCATTTCTTATGCAATAGGGACAGTCACAAAGTTCAAGTCAGTATGAGTTACTCACTAAGCTTATCCTGCTATAATGTCAGTTTAGAAGACAGACTTTCAAAATCCTCACCATTGTATTTGTTTTTATTTTATATTTCCTATTTCCTCTAGAGAGAATTGAGATTATGAACTAATATAGTTTAGACCATGTATGTAAAGATTATTAATTTAGACTATTTATAATAGTCAAAATATAGCAAAGTGCTAAAATAATTATCATTTTTAAAAAACCAAAAAAGTGATAATTCAAGATTGCATTGCGTCTGTAAATCATGTCAGGAAGAACTGACATCTTGAAAATATTGTGTCTTCCTATCCAGGAACATAGACTATCTCTCCATTTATTTAGTTTTTCTTTGATTTCATTCATCATGGTTGTATAATTTTCCTCATATAGCTCATATATATTTTTTTAGATTTATACCTAAGTATTTCATTTTGGGGATACTAATAATCTGTTTTAAATTTCAAATTCCACTTGTTCATGTTTTGTGAAAATATATATTGATGTATTTTTCCTCATAACAGTCAAGATAATTATATAAATCCTGATAAATTGGGACAGTTACTAAAACTCACTTTACTGAAATAGATAAGTTTCAAATAGAACTACTGATGAAATCAATCGTGACACACTCTCCATTTAAACAAAAATTCTAATTCAAATAAATTGTTATAGACCATTGATACTTTGTGATTTGGCTATTCAGATTGACATATGCTTCCTTAAGTAAAATTATGTTTTAGATGGAATATGTCACAACATTAAACTCTGCATTTGTTATAAAATATTATCACAAGTAAGGAAATACTATTTTAGTATGTAATTGCACAACTGATTAGCTACAAGAGCCCTGTGCACTAATTGATAAAATCGCTATTCTGGCTATAATTTTGTAGAACAGTGATATACTGGTACATTATTTTTAATTATTATAAAGCATTTTGAGAAATTTATATGTTTTAAGAATTTGAGTCTTTCTTAGTTTAAAGAATAAGCATTTAATAGTTTAATCTACTCTTATGCTTCTTTTGTTTTTTGTTTAGCTACATTTCTATTATGTCATTTTATATTCTTTTTCCTTTAAAAATTCTAAAATGTATATTTTGGAAAACAAAATATGTATTTCTGATAAATTAGATGGCTATTCTGCATCTATTCTTATATGGCTTTTTCCTTTACTAATGTCTCCAGAATTCTAAAAAGTTACATTTGCCAGATTTCCTTACAACTCGCATTCTGTATAGTAATTATGTTTTGCACAGGAAATGCACTTCAATGTGATTTGAAAGGCAGAAGTCAGAGACAGAATATATTGTCACTGCTTTTGACTTTAACTGCTTACAAGCAAGGTTATAGAGGCATGGATGTCAACACGTAGTTGCAGAGGCCAGCGTGAGTGGTTAAGTGTCTGAGTGCTATCATTTTGTCTGCACAAAGGAGTTGCTAAAACAAGAGCTTCCCCACCCCAGCTTGTTGATCATTGGATTGTGATTATAATTCTGTGCTCCTGAATTTAATAGCTCCAATGGTGTTCTTCTGATCTCCACTTTTCAGCTTTTCTAATTTTCAGCTCACTGTCACAATTTTGTTAATTCAGTAAATCACGATGTATACATTATGTATGAATATATCATATATACTTTCATATTTGCACAGTCATATAACAGCAATTTTATGAAACTGGTTCCTCTTTTATTTCACAATATATACTTCTAACCAGGCAGAGTACTTTCAAACAAATTCTCATGGTCCACGTGGAGCTAGTGATAGAATATCATCTCAATTATTTTTAAATAAATGAAAGACAGTGAGATTCACAGCCCTCCCCCCCTCAAGATTTTACCAAAATCTTTCGTGATATTTTAAGTTTACTATTCCTGAGAATATCATCAAGTGGCTCTTCTATAATTTTTGAAGTTTTTCATACTCAGAGTCAGCACTGAGCATATTCAGGTTTTTTGTTTCTCTCAGGCAGGTATTCAATTGCCAGTTCTCACTGAGATATGATCTTTCTTAAAGAAATTAAAGAAGTGCACAGAATGATGTAGTCTGTTCTGTTATTATCTCTCTTCCTATCACACTGACTCCTTAGTCTCTGAATACCTTAATGACATCCTGGATGAGAATAAGGCCCATCTCCTTCTTGGCTATAGCTTTGTGGTTTTCTGTGGACTACATACCCTCTCAAGTATTCTTCTCTTATTTCCTCAGGTGTGCTTGCTCTGGTTTTTCTGGTTCACCCTAATGATGATCCCTGGCCATTTCTGACATTACCAAAATCAACGCTAGTTTGATTTTCTACTAGAATAGTCCACAGATGCCTCCAAGTCCATATTTTCCAAAGCACTTGTTACTTCCACCTTCCATACAGTGTCAACAGTCCGCTGTTATTATAAAGTGGCTATTCCAAGGAATGTTATTACCTTTAATTTCACTATGCCAGAAAGTTGTACGATATCCTTAACTCCATCTTCTTCCTCACTCTCCACAGTACATAAATTATGGTGCCAGTTTCACTCCTTAATTGTTTCCAAATCCATCCATCCCTCCCATCTTCCTGACCACTATTCAAATTCAGGTCAGCATCACTGCATTGTGAGTGCACCCATTTTTTTAGTCAAGATTTGCTCAGCCTGAATTTATTCTCTATCATAATTAGACTAATTATTTTAACCTGGCCATTTATTATTGCTGAGAGTACTATCAATTAACTTGTACCGGAACTTTTTATATATCTAAGCAGTTGTATATGAGCCCTCAGCACTCTTATTCTAGTTCATATTTCATGGTATTAGGCAGGTGTATAACATAATTTATGGTTTATATCGTGCTAATCTCTTATTTCATTAAAGATTGCATTTTCTCCTCAGTTCCTCTCTTTCATCTCTTTTCAGTGTTTATCAGTTAAGGGGGTTTTAAAAAACTGAATAACCATATCATTCCAAATGTTTTATATCTTTTATACTTTTTCCTAATGTTCTTTATAGCCTGAATGCACTTATTTAACCTAAACATTGATTATACCAAATCTTAAGATAGGGGCTTATTTGTTCACATGCAGCAGTTAAATCAGAAGTACACACAACCATTCCTCTCTCCCTCCTTTTAGCAGGAGGTTACTCATGGAGAATGGTTCACAGTGGTAGGGCTAGAGTTCAGTTTGATGCCCTGTTTAGTCATCTGGAGGTGATATGGAAGATCAGTGACCAGTGCTTATTGTTGGGAGAGGCAAAGGCTCCCCTCAGAGTAGTTTTTCTACCTTTTTTTGAACTGAGGCTTTTTACTGTGGTACAATACTTCTTCACAATAGGAAAGTTTCATATTGATTACTTCTTTGCTTGAGTACTGTTCAAAGATATGAACAGACCTAGAAAAGTCATTTATTGTATTCTCTGACTTTTATCTTTGGAATATCTTGTTTTTCAAGCTTCTCTAAAAACATTCCAGTTAAGTATTTACTTTTCACAATCTCTTGATCCTTTATTACCGTTTTTTTCAGAATGGAAACTTCGAACACCATTTTCTGATCATGATACTGGTTATCAAGCATTGTTTAACAGTTCAAATATATGCTTACCGAGAAGTCCAGCTCCTGGTTAAAAACCTCTGTGTGATGGCTGACCATATTCAATTGCAAAGGCTGTACCTGACAGGTTTCACAGGACCTTCACTCTTAGGTCTCCATACCTGAGGCCCTCAGGGAGGCCCTCTTTAAGAGCCTCTGGTGAGAGTTTCTCATATGGTGAGGAGGGAGACACCTTGAATAGACTTTTCCCCACTCTGACTGGATACTTAGTACTTGTCCACTCCTAGTCCTTCCCCCTTGTCCTCCTCACATCCTTGGGGTTCACAAAACTCTCAGAGCCTTTTGTTTGGGGCTCCCTAAACAGTGAGACAACCCCACATCTGTGCTGATCCACCCGCCCCTGAACCAGTGCACGACTTCATAAGGGAAATAAAATAGAGGGGAGTCATTGTGTTCTCTGGCTTTACGCTTTTGCTTATACCATTGCAGTAAGTGATTAAAGACTTAACTCTTTCCATTTTAGCTTGTTTCTTTAATAGGCTACTCCACACCTAACAGCTATCTTGCCCAGTTAGGCTGAGCTCCTGACACTTAACACATATTTACCTTCATGACACTTAATTTCATTTACCTAAGTGACACTGATATAGGGCACCAGTTATAGAGCTATGCACATATTATCCTTTATTTTATGGCAGATTGCCTTCATGTGCTGTTATGATTCATAACATCATCAACATTTATCTGAAATCACCCTCAGTTTAATTGTTTTTAGTATCATGATATAATAATTGTAACCCTGGGAATTTAGTTAATAAAAGTGGCTATGCATTTTCTGCTGAGTTTTCCTGATTCTTGAATTTTGATTCCAATCTAGCAGTATCTGCTTTTCATCTGATGTAATAATTCTTAGTTGTATAATTTTAAGTATAAATGTCATTTTTGCAATTTAAAAATTTCAGTTATATAAAGTAAACATTTATTTAGTCCTCATTTTTAAAATCTAACTCTGAATGGAGTTAAAGTTATATATATTTTTCTCAACATTATTAGAAACCTTCTGCTCTTTCTGTAGTAGACTGCTATTTTTATAAGCTTGTACTCCTATTTATAAATATTTCATATTTTCTACTGTTGATTTATAAATCTGTTCTCAGAAAGTCAATTATTTTTGAAATTGAGATTACTTAGAAAACCGAGAGCAGAGTTTATTTTTCTCAGAATTCTCAAAGCACTCTATTTCTTTAAGAATATCTGGTAATTGGCTAATATCTGAATTTTATAAATATTTTGTTTCTACTTTCCTAATATAAGCTCCAAATTCAAGTTTGTGTTAAGCACAGAAAGCACGTCCCTTTTAACTCATTATGAAATTCTATAATGCATGAGTATATAACCTGAATTAATGGGTTATTTTATCAAGTTAATCATAAAATATTTATAAATATTTAGTTGTGGAACTTAAACAACCTTAATACAATTTCTTTCACAGTATACTGACAATTAATATTTCTACCCCTACTCTGCATTTCATATATGTTTCAAGATGCAAGGAAGGAATGGATAACATGCAGAAGAATTATACTAAGATTATGTATTACACATAATTTTCTGTTAATTAAACATAAAGACTGTAGGGCCAGGTGGTATAGTATAAGGTCAACAACCTTGCAGGCAGAAAAGATCAGAATTCAAATTCTCACTGCAACTTACTTTTACTGTATCCTTGGACAAATTGAATATTTTTTCTTATCCTCTTTTTTCCCACCTGTTATTACAGAAGTCATACAGTTGTAAGAATGAAATAATACAATGTATGAAAAAAAACTCAGCTTTATGTGCTGTCATAAATATTAAATGAGTAGCAGCTACTATCATTTGCATTAATATTGACATCTTTGAATGCCTCTGAAATTTTATTTTAAAAAATCTTTTAACAAATATAATAGAGCAGAGTTATTTTCACACGTTTGGATCTCTAAAAACACAAAACCTATAACCAAAAAATAGAGAAAAGAAACCAGAGTTGGTTTGCTTGTGTCTCTAACCAACTATAAAATGAACTTGAAGTTAGGGACATTGGTTTACTTTTATATGCCCACCACATAGTACACTGGATCGATTAAGCAGTTATTAATACCTGTTTTTAGAACACTGTGTGTTTTTTACTCCAAAGTTTATATTCATTTCAATATCATTCTCTCTTACATAAGATCAAGCTGCCAGTGAATAACTGTTGAGTGATAAAGAGTTATGAATGATATGCTTTTATGATTCATATGCATTATTCACAGGTGCAGTATTATTGTAATAAACTATAGCTTTAGGCTTTTAGAGAAAAGAGTATTTAAAATCCAGATGTGGGTTTCCACTAGTATTGGAGAAAAAATAATGACTGCCCTTAACTTTGCAATTTAAAGCTTAGTGAATAGTGATTATTACATGCTTAAATTTCTATATTTTAAAATATTTTAAAATATTTAAATATTTTTAATATTTAAATATTTTAAAATATTTACTAGAAACTGGCGTGTTTATGATACTTAATCACCAGCATTTCTCTGAGCCTTCTTTACTAAAAATCTATATCTACTGATTTTGTAGTAATCGAACATATTCAGAGAAGCTCAAACAGGAAAAATAATCTTCAGGTACTGAAAATAATCAGTGGGAGGCAAATTTATTTGAAATCATACCAATGGCATGGAACACTGAGATAATATAGTTTATGTCATTATTTTATAACTAGGATAACTAATGACCAGAAATATTAGTGGATTTTACAAGTTATAGAGCAGGTTAGTGGCAGAGGTTTTCAAGTCTCTAGTGCCTTTTTCTATTTATAATTATAGATAATTTATTACTTTGACATATAACATGCTATTTACAGGAATAAACTTTATTGGAAAAAAACATTAATCTTCCAATACCACTGCACTTCTTGCTTACAATTCTAAAAATGGTTTTAATAAAGGTAGAATATAATTTGATATAATTTTATTTGAATTCATAAAGATAATACATTTAAAAATTAGTATGATTTTAAAAATAATTGAACCACTAGGAAGACAAAAGAAACAAAAAGGTCCTGGGAGAAAAATGCTGATTTCTAGCAGGTTCCCTGTATAAATTGACACCAGGGTTATGGCCCACCACAAGGGGTACCCTCAGGAGCTGAACTGCTTAGATTAGGTCAAAGAGACCATGGGCAAAAAACGTCTTCAGTGATGGGTGTAATATGTACAGAAGGACAGTGTACTTTAAGCAATATATTTATGCTTCCCTAGTCTGCTCTTTTGTAGTCTTAGGTCACTTTACATTTCCTGTTTGATCACTTATTTTATAATATATATGATTTTCCAAATTTTAATGAAATTATAATCCAATGATTCCTACAGTTTTCTAAAGTTAACTGAATATGTTTTCAAATTATTTTTTTCTATAATGTTTGTCCTTTTTGTTGTTAACTCTTTTTAATTATTCATGGTGTTTCTTTGTAATATGAGAGGGCTTTTAATATCAAGGAAATCCCAATTTAACAAAGAAACTATATATAGATTTATTTCTGTTGGCCCCTACTGTCCATATGGCTATTGGTAGAAGTATAATTTCAAGTGTAGAGCTAATGTGCTTGTTATTGTGTACAGCTTCTTCAGTTTTCTTATCTTCTTTTGTGTTTTATTCAGGACAGATCTTCTGAGTTACATTGGATTTCTGCTACCTGCTGCCTAGCCAACTGATTTAAGAAGAGAAATTTAGGTGTGATAATATTATGCAAGCCATTTTTTTCCCTTCTACACAATATTCACTTGCACACCACTTCTAGGATTATCTCCTTCGAAACACCAGCATCACATCATGAAGGTAAGGTTCTATCCATTGATCACTTCTATATTCAGTCGTAAAGTTTTGCTACAATAAGACCAGAAATGGGGACTTTATTGGATAGTTTAGTTATGAAACATAACTATCCATGAGCTAGAAAGCTCTCGTGCAATAAAAAGGTTGTGTTTTTCCTTCAAGCTAGCATGGCTTTGTTTTTGTTTTTAAAGCTATATACTAAAAGTGGTTCCTACTTTCTATTTCTCCCAAATGGTTCAACAAGTTTGCTTTATGGTTCTCCCTGAATTATGATTAGTGAAAACTTATTCAGGTATCTAGCAGAATGTTAACCAATATGAATAGTTGCCATGCTCTTTGCCTCTCTTGTTCTGCTTTCAACACTATTACAATGGAAAGTGAGACTGGATGATTCTGGTTTTACCAGCTTTTCCTCATCATGAACCATGAATATCTACCTAATAATTTTTATTAAGCTAGGAAACATTGAACTCTATTATTAGGTCAAAAATCTATTTTAGCTTCAAAATGACTTCCATCCATTTATTTATTATAAAATCATTTATTAAGCACCTACTATGTAATACAAATTATACTGGATGCAAAAATAACAAGACATGTAAAGCATGCAAAAATAACAAGACATGTTCTCTGTCTGCCACATTCTAATGGAAGAAATGCACACACAATAAGTAAGCAGAAAAATTTAAAGTATTTTGTTTCACTAAGTGTTTTGAAGAAATGCTATAGTGAATAAGCAAATGAAGAATACATAAGGTAAAAAGGTATAAAAAAAGTACTTTTTGCATAATGCTTCTCTGAAGAAGGGACATTTAAGAAGTGTACTAAAAGAAGAGGAGTAACTGTGAGAAGAGTAGAGGTACTGTTTGGGGAAATGTTCATGGTAGAAGGAAGAGAAAATACAGATAACATTGTAGTGTAACAAATATACTAAAAGATGTTAAAAATTTTTAAAAAACATTAGAGTACCTGTCAAAATTTTGTTAGATTGGATTAAATGGTCTAGAGTAGTCCAGACCAGTAAGGAGTTTATTTTCTCACCTAGCAAGGATTTTGGTTACTCAGTATACATCTGTGAAAGTCAATCAATGAATCAGGTATTTTCTTCACTGACTTTTATCACCATAGTCATTGTGTTTGTATTCTAGGAAGGAAAAGGGGGAAAGTCCAAGGGCAAAGGCATATGCCTTTCCATCTGAATAGTATCCTCTGTAGATGCCCAAGACAGTAGGCTCTTCTTGTGTCTTACTGGTGAGGATTACTCACATGGCCACCTATAGCAAATGATCCAGGACAACCCAGCTAAAGTTTTTAGGCTTGGCACATTGATACCGTAAGAAAAATTTATGTTCCATTTTAAATGAAGATGGGGAGAATGGATAGGAAATTCACAATGTGAAAAAGACTAGATGTATCAATAATTTTGGATAGATACTTAGGAACCAATCCTGAAGCACCCTGTAGGCCATGCTGTGGAGGTTGCAATTTATTTTATTGACAGTGGAATGTTATTTTAGGCAGGGGAGGGACACAATATAAGTTAAGTTTACTTCTGTCATGATAATCACTCACTTCATAGATTGTTTGAAAGATACGAGGATTTCCCCTGATTTAAGGCTGTTGGGCTTTGTTACATATATGTTTTGCTTTGTTTTTGGTTATTGTTTCAATTCCTTTGTGCATTTTGAAATAACATTCTTGTTAAAGAACGTAGAAGTGATCATGATATATTCTATAACTCTACACAAATAAATCATCATTTAGTATTCAGAATTCAGTATTAGGGAAATTGAGTGAGTTATTATAATTTCAATTACATTTCTTCTTCTCCATAATAGCAATGCTAAGTTTACTATGTTAATTTTACTGTTTTATTTTTGATTTTTCCGGAGAATGAAAATCACAAAATTACAACATATCAGCAAGTCCAAATATATCATATACAGGTGTATTATTATATATACTATGCTATACATATTTATATATTTATTCATACAGAGACACTAATTTTTAGGACTGGAAAAGACTGCCATTAGGGATGAGGATCAAGTGAAGTGACTAAAATCACCTTAAAATTAACTTGCAGGAGAATGGTTTGCCCTCTGAAAACTGTACGCACTTCACCTTTCCTCATTCCCAATAAATAACACAGTTCAGTTATCTGCCCACTTAGGACCAAAACCCAGATGTCATACCTGATTCCTTTCTTTCCTTTATCACCTATTCCATTAGGAAGGTTAGACTAATGCCCATAATTTGTAGTATTTTCCATCAAGGCTATTTTCTTACCTCAGGAAATTTGTACTTGCAGTTTCCTCTTCGAATATTTTCCCCCATCCCTTGCCTCCTTCATATTTCCTTCACTGTCACCTCATCAGTGAGGCCTTTACTGACCACCATGTTTAAAATTGGAGTGGCTTCCTTCCTACAAATTTCTTCCCCTCTCTAATTTATGCTCCTTTGCAGCATTTCAGTCACATAACATGCTATGTATATTACTCATGTATTTTGTTAATGTCTTCTTTAAAGACATTAACTTCTTTAAAGTTATTTTTTTATTTTAATGAATCCAGAAACATTTTGACATTGTTCTATCTTGCTTTGCCATAAAGTATAAAGTTCCTTACCTTCAATACCTTTACTTAGATATTGACAAGGACCTCACCTTATCATTTGAGCAACGACACTAAAACATATGAATTTGAGGGAACTTTGTTATAATACTCTTTCCACATTAGAAGTGGGAAGATTTTGTCTCTGTGGAATATGTCAGCCAATGAATAATTACTAAATTAATTCTCATCGTCTGCTCTAAATAGATGGTAATTTCCATCACGTCAGATTTTCAGAAGGCAGTTATTATCAAGCTAAAATAATTATGTAAAATAGGGTAAAAACTGTACAAGTAATTAGAGAATAAACCTAAGCCTCGTATGTGCTTAACTCAACATTATTCTGAATAAAACTGAAAAGGACAGCATCAATGTGGTTTTTTAATGGGAACACATTACTATTATCTGATGACATAGCTTTAGGCAAACCATTTGGCAAGTATCTAAGAAAATCAGAAGTGCAAATATAACTTTATCACAGGGTTTTTTAAATGTCAGAGACAAATCTTTGGCCATTACATTTTATTTAATACTGTAAATATTATGACATTATTGGCCTGTAGACTTATAAAAGGTAAGAAACTGTTGGCTAGATAGGAGATGACTTCTGATTGGAGATGCTGTTAGGATAAGGTCTGAAAGAAAGGCCAAATAAAGTTCTCAGTATGCACTCTGATATTCACTTTGTCTACTCATACACATGAGACACATTAAAGACTCTTGATACTCAACATCTTTCTCCTTTATTTTGGAAGAAAAGGAAAAGAACAACTTTTGCTGTTCCTCTGGTAAACTAATTCTTACCAGTACTTGAAATTTAGTATTCTACTTCATATTTTGATGATTATAATAAGTTAAATTATGTGCTCACCATTCTTGTAGGTTAAAATGGTAATGTTAGCAACTTCATGTGGTTCAGTGTAATGCATCTGGTGTTTTTCCTTTCAGTTCTGCATTTCTGTTTGAATATAGTTAGTGTTCATATGCAACCTAAGCTTTTAATGCTATCTTTAATTAACAAAACTTTAGGGGATAAAAATTGATCTACTACCATTTAAAATGATAAATTAACTTTTATGTTCAAAGATACTATCTCCTCTGGTCAGTTAATAAATTATGGGGATATTCAGTATTAAACAAATTCATAGAGACTTAAATTAATAAAGTGAACACTAAGTCTTGACTTCAGATTATTATTTCATAGTTTTAAAAATGATTAATAATCAATTTTTCCTTTGGTAAATTGTTATTATTTGATGTTAATTTATCAGAAAATAAATTTAGTCTATAAGTGAAATTCAGGTACACTTGATAGATTTCTTTAATTGCTGTTCAGTATTAGGAATTAAAAACATTTAGCAAATATGATTAAGATGTCTGGAATATGACCATAATTTACATATTTTCACATAAATTTTATATTTTAATATTTTTCAAATGCAAAAACTTAATCTGAAGGAGGAGGGAGATCAATATTTTTTCTAAAAAGAATTCTTTAAATATCTGAAATAGATGCATACACACACACATACAAACATAAGCTGATGTTATTAAAGATTGCAGTAATGCAAATGTACATTTGCATCAGTTATGTTTAAAAGTCATTAAAGAAAAAAAGGGTAGAAAATTATTTTTAAAACTAAAACAAATTATTTTAAAGTGAATAAATGAACAAAAAATAAATTTTATCTTTTTATTTAAAAAGTAGCCTAAGGAATTATTATTCAGACAAAGTAGAGTCATCACATTAGTTAAATTGGCTTAATTGGTGGCATAGCAATTTAAATGACACATTCAAAGCGCTCATAAATTAGAAATACATTACCATGAATAATATAGCCATTATCCAAATCTTCCCACTTATTTTATTCCCCCCAAATTTACTTTTTTAAAATGAAGTTAAAACTCTTGGCTTTGGGCTTCCCTGGTGGCACAGTGGTTGAGAGTCCACCTGCCGATGCAGGGGACACGGGTTCGTGCCCCGGTCCAGGGAGATCCCACATGCCGCGGAGCGGCTGGGCCCGTGAGCCATGCCGCTCAGCCTGTGCGTCCAGAGCCTGTGCTCCGCAATGGGAGAGGCCACAACAGTGAGAGTCCCGCGTACCGCAAAACAAACAAACAAAAAAAAACTCTTGGCTTTGACTGTATAGTGAAGAAAAAATTTTGTTACTAAAGTAATATTGTGAAAATAAATGATGCCTGGTCATGAATTTTTATGGACACATATACAAAGTGATAAATAAAACTAATGAAGGAGGACTTGAACATTTTGCAATATAATGAGCTTCATTTTGGTTTCTAATATCCTTATATGGTAATCTGATAGGAGTGAAGTCTTTAGGAATTTAAATAACTTATTTTAAAATAATTTGAATTAATATTGGTATCTGTATATTATCTCTAATAACTTGAATTTCACCTTATTTCTCTGTATACTGTTTCCTACACTAATTCATTAATTTCTGCCAATCAAAAGAAATTTGTATAAATGTATTTATTTTGTTTTAGTATTATAATATTTTACTTTAAAAAGGTGTGTTTGTAAGTAAAATTGCATATTGTATATCTAACTAAAATTTGTTCATTTAAGTAAAAACTTTTCATATTTGTGTAGGAAAAATGTTTATATTTGTGGGCATCAATTCTATCCCTATATCAGTAGGAGACACTTTATTTTTCTTATTTTATTTTTTTCTTGTTAAAAATTGAAATGTCTTTCTTTTCACCTTCCTGTTTATCAGGAAAGGTATGGCCAATTTAAAAAAAAATTTTTTAACATCTTTATTGAAGTATAATTGCTTTATAATGGTGTGTTAGTTTCTACTTTATAACAAAGTGAATCAGCTATACATATACATATATCCCCATATCTCCTCCCATTTGCATCTCCCTCACATCCTTCCTATCCCACCCTTCTAGGTGGTCACAAAGCACCAAGCTTTGTGGCTATGCTATGCTAGCTTATGTGGCTATGCTCCCTATGCTATGCAGCTGCTTCCCACTAGCTATCTATTTTACATTTGTAGTGTATATATGTCCATGCCATTCTCTCACTTCGTCCCAGCCTACCATTCCCCATCCACATGTCCTCAAGTCCATTCTCTACATCTGAGTCTTTATTCCTGTCCTGCCCCTGGTTCTTCAGAACCATTTTTCTTTTTCTTTTTTTTTCTAGATTCTATATATATGTGTTAGCATACGGTATTTGTTTTTCTCTTTCTAACTTACTTCACTCTGTATGATAGACTCTATGTCCATCCACCTCACTACAAATAACTCAATTTCATTTCTTTTTATGCCCGAGTAATATTCCATTGTATATATGTGCCACATCTACTTTATCCATTCATCTGTCGATGAACACTTAGGTTGCTTCCATGTCCTGGCTATTGTAAATAGAGCTGCAATGAACATTGTGGTACATGACTCATTTTGAATTATGGTTTTCTCAGGGTATATGCCCAGTAGTGGGATTGCTGGGTTGTATAGTAGTTCTATTGTTAGTTTTTTAAGAAACCTCCATACTGTTCTCCATAGTGGCTGTATCAATTTGCATTTCCACCAACAGTGCAAGAAGGTTCCCTTTTTTCTAAACCCTCTCCAGCATTTATTGTTTGTAGATTTTTTGATGATAGCCATTCTGACTGATGTGAGGTGATACCTCATTATACTTTTGATTTGTATTTCTCTAATGATTAGTGATGTTGAGCATCCTTTCATGTGTTTGTTGGCAGTCTGTATATCTTCTTTGGAGAAATGTCTGTTTAGCTCTTCTCCTCATTTTTGGATTGGGTTGTTTGTTTTTTTCATATTGAGCTGCATGAGCTGCTTGTAAATTGTGGAGATTAACCCTTTGTCAGTTGCTTCATTTGCAAATATTTTCTGCATTCTGAGAGCTGTCTTTTCATCTTTTTTATGTTTTCCTTTGCTGTGCAAAAGCTTTGAAGTTTCATTAGGTCCCATTTGTTTATTTTTGTTTTTATTTCCATTTCTCTAGGAGGTGGGTCAAAAAGGATCTTGCTGTGATTTATGTCATAGAGTGTTCTGCCTATGTTTTCTTCTAAGAGTTTTATAGTGTCTGGCCTTACATTTAGGTCTTTAATCCGTTTTGAGTTTAGTTTTGTATATGGTGTTATGGAGTGTTCTAATTTCATTCTTTTCCATGTAGCTGTCCAGTTTTCCCAGCACCATTAATTGAAGAACCTGTATTTTATCCATTGTATATTCTTGCCTCCTTTATCAAAGATAAGGTGACCATATGTGCCTGGGTTTATCTCTGGGCTTTCTATCCTCTTCCATTGATCTTTTTGTTTTTGTGCCAGTAGCATACTGTCTTGATTACTGTAGCTTTGTAGTATAGTCTGAGGTCAGGGAGCCTGATTCCACCAGCTCCGTTTTTCGTTCTCAAGATTGCTTTGGCTATTCGGGGTCTTTTGTGTTTCCATACAAATTGTGAAAGTTTTTGTTCTAGTTATGTGAAAAGTGCCAGTGGTAGTTTGATAGGGATTGCATTGAATCTGTAGATTGCTTTGGGTAATAGAGTCATTTTCACAGTGTTGATTCTTCCCATCTAAGAACATGGTTTATCTCTCCATATGTTTGTATCCTCTTTAATTTCTTTCATCAGTGTCTTAAAGTTTTCTGCATACAGGTCTTTTGTCTCCTTAGGTAGGTTTATACCTAGGTATTACATTCTTTTTGTTGCAATGGTAAGTGGTAGTGATTCCTTAATTTCTCTTTCAGATTTTTCGTCATTAGTGTATAGGAATGCCAGAGATTTCTGTGCATTAATTTTGTATCCTGCTACTTTACCAAACTCATTGATCACCTCTCTTAGTTTTCTGGTAGCATCTTTAGGATTCTCTATGTATAGTATCATGTCATCTGCAAACAGTGACAGCTTTACTTCTTCTTTTCTGATTTGGATTCCTTTTATTTCTTTTTCTTCTCTGATAGCTGTGGCTAAAACTTCCAAACCTATGTTGAATAACAGTGGTGAGAGTGGACAACCTTGTCTTGTTCCTGATCTTAGAGGAAATGGTTTCAGTTTTTCACCTCTGAGAATAATGTTGGCTGTGGGTTTGTCATATATGGCCTTTATTATGGTGAGGTAAGTTCCCTTTGTGCCTACCTTCTGGAGGGTGCTTATCATAAATGGGCGTTGAATTTTGTTGCAAGCTTTTTCTGCATTTGTTGAGATATTCATATGGTTTTTCTCCTTCAATTTGTTAATATGGTGTATCACATTCATTGATTTGTGTATATTGAAGAATCTTTACATTCCTGGAATAAACTCCATTTGATCATGGTGTATGATCATTTTAATGTGCTGTTGATTCTGTTTGCTAGTAATTGGTTGAGGATTTTTGCATCTACATTCATCAGTGATATTGGCCTGTAGTTTTCTTTCTTTGTGACATCATTGTCTGGTTTTGGTATCAGTGTGATTGTGGCCTCATAGAATGAGAGTGGGAGTGTTCCTCCTTCTTCTATATTTTGGAAGAGTTTGAGAAGGATAGGTGTTAGCTCTTCTCTAAATGTTTGATAGAATTTCCCTTGAAGCCATCTGCTCCTGGACTTTTGTTTGTTGGAAGATTTTTAATCACAGTCTCAATTTCAGTGATTGTGATTTGTCTGTTTACATTTTCTTTCTTCCTGATTCCATCTCGGAAGGTTGTGCTTTTCTATGAATTTGTCCATTTCTTCCATGTTGTCCATTTTATTGACATATAGTTGCTTGTAGTAATCTGTCATGATCCTTTGTATTTCTGCAGCGTCCATTGTTACTTCTCCTTTTTCATTTTTATTTTTATTGAGTCTTCTCCCTTTTTTCTTGAAGAACCTGGCTAATGGTTTATCAATATTTTTATCTTCTCAAAGAAACAGCTTTTAGTTTTATTGATCTTTGCTCTTGTTTTCTTCATTTCTTTTCCATTTATTTCTGATCTGATCTTCATGATTTCTTTCCTTCTGCTAGCTTTGGGGTGTTTTTGTTTTTCTTTCTCTGATTGCTTTAGGTGTAAAGTTAGGTTGTTTATTTGTGATGTTTCTTGGTCTTGAGGTAAGATTGCTATAAATTTCCCTCTTAGAACTGCTTTTGCTGCATCCCAGAAGTTTTAGGTCTTCATTGTCATTTGTTTCTAGGTATTTTTTGATTTCCTCTTTGATTTCTTTGGTGATGTCTTGGTTATTTAGTAGCGTATTATTTAGCCTCCAGGTGTTTCTATTATTTACAGATTTTTTCCTATAATTCATATCTAGTCTAATAGCATTGTGTTCAGAAAAGATACTTGATGCGATTTCAATCTTCTTAAATTTACCAAGCCTTGATTATTGACCCAAGATATCATCTATATTGGAGAATGTTCCATGAGCTCTTGAGAAGAACATGTATTCTATTGTTTTTGAATGGAATGTCCCATAAATATCAAAAGAGTCCATCTTCTTTAATGTATCATTTAAAGCTTTTGTTTCCTTATTTATTTCTATTTTGGATGATCTTTCCATGGTGAAAGTGGGGTGTTAAAGTCTCCTACTATGATTGTGTTACTGTCGATTTCCCCTTTTATGGCTGTTAACATTTGCCTTATGTATTGAGGTGCTCCTATGTTGGGTGCATAAATATTTACAATTGTAATAACTTCTTCTTGGATTGATCCCTTGTTCATTATGTAGTGTTCTTCTTTGTCTCTTGTAATAGTCTTTATTTTAAAGTCTGTTTTGTCTGATATGAGAATTGCTACTCCAGCTTTCTTTCTTTTTTTTTTTTTTTTTTTTTGCGGTACGCGGGCCTCTCACTGTTGTGGCCTCTCCCATTGTGGAGCACAGGCTTCCGATGTGCAAACTCTGCGGCCATGGCTCACGGGCCCAGCCACTCCATGGCATGTGGGATCTTCCTGGACTGGGGCACAAACCCGTGTCTCCTGCATCGGCAGGCGGACTCTCAACCACTGCGGCACCAGGAAAGCCCTCCAGCTTTCTTTTGATTTCTATTTGCATGGAATATCTTTTTTCATCTCCTCATTTTCAGTCTGTGTGTGTCCCTAGGTCTGAAGTGGGTCTCCTGTAGACAGTATATATATGAGTCTTGTGTTTGTATCCATTCAGCCAGTCTGTGTTTTTGGTTGGAGCATTTAATCCCTTTACATTTTAGGTAGTAATTGATACGTACGTTCCTATTACCATTTTCTTAATTGTTTTGCGTTTGTTATTGTAGGTCTTTTCCTTCTATTGTGTTTCCTGCCTAGGGAAGTTCCTTTTGCATTTTTGGTAAAGCTGGTTTGGTGGTGCTGAATTCTCTTAGCTTTTGCTTGTCTGTAAAGATTTTAATTTCTCCATGAAATCTGAATGAGATCCTTGTTGGGTAGAGTAATCTTGGTTGTAGGTTTTTCCCTTTCATCACTTTAAATATGTCCTGCCACTCCCTTCTGGCTTGCAGAGTTTCTGCTGAAAGATCAGCTGTTAACCTTATGGGGATTGCCTTGTATGTTATTTGTTGTATTTCCCTTCCTTCTTTTAATATTTTTTCTTTGTATTTAATTTTTGATAGTTTGATTAATATTTGTCTTGGTGTGTTTTCACCTTGGATTTACCCTCTATAGGACTCTTTGTGTTTCTTCGACTTGATTGACTATTTCCTTTCCCATATTATGGAATTTTGCAACTATAATCTCTTCAGATATTTTCTCAGTCTCTTTCTTTTTCTCTTCTTCTGGGACGCATATAATTCTAAAGTTGGTTTGTTTAATGTTGTCCCAGAGGTCTCTAAGACTGTCCTCAATTATTTTCATTCTTTTTTCTTTATTCTGCTCTGCAGTAGTTATTTTCACTCTTTTATCTTCCAGATCACTTATCCGTTCTTCTGCCTCAGTTATTCTGCTATTGATTCCTTCTAGAGAATTTTAAATTTCATTTATTTTGTTGTTCATCATTGTTTGTTTGCTCTTTAGTTCTTCTAGGTCCTTGTTAAATGTTTCTTGTATTTTCTCCATTCTGTTTCCAAGTTTTACATCATCTTTACTATAATTATTCTGAATTCTTTTTCAGGTAGACTGCCTCTTTCTTCCTCATTTGTTTGGTCTAGTGGGCTTTTACCTTGCTCCATCTTCTGTGTGTTTCTCTGTCTTCTCATTTTGCTTAACTTACTGTGTTTGCTGTCTCCTTTTTGTAGGCTGCAGGTTTGTAGTTCCCATTGTTTTTTGTGTCTTCCCCCAGTGGGTAAGGTTATTTCAGTGGGTTGTGTAGGCTTTCTGGTGGAGGGGACCGTTGCCTGTGTTCTAATGGATGAGCCTGGATCTTGTCTTTCTGGTGGGCAGGATCGCATCCGTTGTTGTGATTTGAGGTGTCTGTGACCTTATTTTGATTTTAGGCAGCCTCTCTGCTAATGGGTGGGGTTGTGTTCCTGTCTTGCTAGCTGTTTGGCATAGGGTGTCCAGCACTGTACCTTGCTGGTCTTTGAGTGGAACTAGGTCTTAGCATTGAGATGGAGATCTCTGGGAGAGCTTTTGCTGTTTGATATTACTTGGAGCCAGGAGGTCTCTGGTGGACCAGTATCCTGAACTCGGCTCTCGCACATCAGAGGCACAGCCCTGACACCCAGCCAGAGCATGAAGACCCTTTTGGTAGGGTCTGAGGTCTTCTGCCAGCATTCAGTAGGTGTTCCGTAGGAGTTTTTCCACATGTAGATGTATTTCTGATGTATTTGTGGTGAGGTAGGTGATCTCCATGTGCTTCTCCTCTGCCATCTCGAAGGTCTTTGCAGTAGGAGACACTTTAAATCGTTTTTCTGATTCTAATGTGTTTGTTTGTCTGATAAAAAAATGAAGGACAAATGGGACACAACTGAACATTGGGCTTTTCCTTCATTGTCTCTTTTGGATAGCATAGATTTAATTTTTATGTTCACATAAGCATCTCTATTATCTCTCAGAGCCAAGATTGGGTGGTGTTGCTTTTAAGAGGCTGGTGGGGCAAAAAACCCCAGAACCAGAAGATAAGTTCCAACACTCTGCTCACACAAATGAAGTTCATTAGATTTGAGTATCCTAAACAATGGTCAGTATCATATCTAAGGTCACAATACGCATGACCCCAGTTACTAAGCATAGAATAAGGAAAGCTAAATGGAGCTTACATATAGAAATTGACTTGAGACCACAGTGTAACTAGAGAATGCCCTGGCAGTTGCTAACAGGAGGATCAGTACCATGGGATACACCATATCCCAAAAGTGTGTACGTAACATTTGGCATGTTTTGTTATTTTTTGCCTAGAATACATTCTTCTATGTAATTTTTTAATGTATAGTCAAATTTGTCAGTCTTTGCACAATGGTTTTAAGGTATGAATATAATGTATTTACCACTTAGAAGAATTGTTTTCTTCCAAAATTTTTTAAGTTTAAATACTAAAGCAATCATTTGTTCAACGTCAAGTATGTGAAAAACACAAAAGGTGACATTGTTGGCCATTTGTTATATTTAAATTGATGAGTCTTACTAATTATTTAAGAACACTAACCAAAGCAAAGTAAAATATATTTGGCTATAACTTTACATCATCCATAGAAGACAAATTTTTTTAATACTATCAAAGATGTTCTAGAAGTATAAATTGTTCTTGAATATCAGTGAAAATATTAATTAAATATTCAAAATATTCATTCAGAAATTAATATAAATATGAATTATTAAGTAATCAGAAATTATAGTCCTGATTTATGTCACCAGTTATCTTGTGTGGTTATTTTTCACCAAAAATTAACCATTGCCAAATGCCCAGCAATGATGGAAGGATTGCATTAATTATTAGATATTCATATTCTATGTATGATGATAGCTATTAAAATGGTAAATATTGTGGTGACATAATTTTTTTACTTATGTTACTTAAATAGAGTATATGATCTCTATGCTTTCAGATATATTTACATATATTAACACAGTATTTTAGTAATGAAAAAATAGAAATTTTAGATATATATTTTTAAATTTCTGAATGTTTTCTATTAGTTTCTGACAACAAGAATCCATTCTAATTTAAGCAGAAAATTATTTAATTCAGAGAACTAGGAGGTTTACATTTGTTGGAAGAGCATCATTAGTAAACTCTCTTTCTCTCAGAACAGCAAAGCAAACAGTCTTTCAAGGGAACAGTGGTGAATTCCAGGATTTCAAAGCTGAGTAATCAGGAAGCCACGCCAAGAGTACTGGCTCCAAGACCACACTAGTTTTTTACAGCCCCTGCAACCAGATTGATCGACCCAACTGTGACATCCACAAAGCTGGCTAAAAAACTGATCACTCAGTTATGGCTTTGCTTCTGCACTTCTTACAAAACAGCTACAGAGGCATGACCCAAAATATCCATATCTGTCTGCAAAATCTGGTCCACATGCACTGCTTGGCAGAAGCTATGTTCTATGCAAGATCTGAATATTTTGGAAGTTTGGAAAGCCCAGTCCTTAGCATTCCAGTCTCTTATGCACAGTAAGGCACATAAGAGTGAGCCATTCTGCAGTTATCTACACACAGATATTTTTAAATTGCTTCTTTCAGCTTTTATGCCTTCACACAATGTCTGCAGTAACTTCTGTTTTAAATCTAAATATTCAAGCATTGCCATTGTCATTAGCATTCACACAGCACCTGTATTATACACAGTAATGGAAATAGTAATACAAATTCCTGTCTCTAATTCAGTAACCTCCTCTTAACATTTTTTCTGTCACTCTATAATTTATCCATAATTTTCTTTAAAGAATATGCTGAAAACTTTAATCTTGCTTATGAATTTTTGAGTATTAAAATCTGGAGCTGAAGAATCAAGGACCTTTGTCAACTATCATTCTGTGGTCAACTCTATTCTAGATTTTGTATCAGAGGAGCTGAAGTCAGATCTTGGCTTTTGCTAAGTAAGCATTCACTATTCTATTTTATATGCCATTTTTTTTAAACAGTAGGGAAGCTGGCATTTTGCTTCAGGTGACTCGCCTTCATTTAGAATGTTTATGCCTCAGATAAAAATGGAACAGAAAGTCTATTTTGTGTGTGTGTGTGTAGCAAATTACATATAATTACAAGCATGAAATAACACATAGCATATGTCAGTAATATATTCAATACTGAGGCCAAATTCCATAATGATCAATTCCCTGGAGATTTCTGGGCCAACTCTCTAGAACTGTATTGTGTCTGCCACATGATACAACATTGCATACTTTCAGTTATGTGTCATCTCCTAAGGTATGTGATCTTTTTTTTTTAAATAAAACTTTTTAAAGGTAAACAAAATCAGAGAGAAACACCATTAATACTTCTAATGACAGCATATGAATCTGTTCACATTCTTGTACAGAATAAGAAAATTCAATGAGTACATTCTATTATGGATAACATAAAATCTCAAATAAAAGTTTTACCAAAAAATCAGTCTTTAAAATTCCCTTTAGCTCCATCGAGTGCAGAACATCCACATCGTACATAACGATCAAGGAACTAGAACTGGGAACAGCTGCTGGGACAGCAGGGGGAGCAAATAGGTCATGTAGTGATGGCCTCCAATCTTTTCAGAAAGTCTATTTTTTTAATTAAAATAATCCTGTATCAGAAGATTCAATCTTGAACCTATCCAGCACTTAGCAGTTATATACTTGTAGTGCTTAACAACAATTCTAATATTATTAACTTAGGACTACTTTTTTATAAAACTAAAAAGCTATATAAGTTATGCTACACACTTAAAATGCCTTATCCCTCAAACCAAAAACTTACAAGATATACGTTGTTAATATCCTAACTTTCTTTACTAAGAAAGTCGAAGTTTAGTCAAAAGTAGGACTTGATTTTCATCATACTCTTTCTTGGTCCTGTGTTGGTTTTCTATTGCTGTGTAACAAATTGCCCAAACTGGGTGGCTTAAAACAACACACTTTATTATATCTGTGGGTCAGGAGTGACAAGGTTTATCTAGGTATTTTGCTAAGAATCTCACATGGCTGCAATCAAGGTATCTGCTAGAATTCATTCTTTTGTGAAAATTAAGAAAAAGTCCACTTCCAGGTTCAATTAAAGTGTTGGTAGAATTCATTTCCTTACATGTATAGAACTTAGGGCTCCAATTTCTTGTTGGCTATTGGCAGAAAACTTCCCTTAGATCTTGGCCAGGTGGGTTTTGCAACATGGCTGCTTACTTCTTCCAGGGCAGTTAGGTAAAGAATCTCCAGAGCCAGTCAGCTAGAAATATGGGTTCTTATATAATGTAACATAATCACAGGAGTGCTGTTTCACCAACTTTGCTATATTTTATTCATTAGAAGTTAGAGGACCTAACCACATGCGAGTGCTTGATGGGGGCTTGTAATAAAAGGGTGTAAACACCAGCAGGCAGGAATTATGGAGGACCACTCTGGAGTCTCTGCCACAGTCTACACTAAAGCTCCCAGTGATTCTTTTTCCTCTCAAATGAAAAATACATTCACCATCGCATGTCCCAAGTCCCAATAATAAATTGATTACAGTGTCTGTTCAATGTACAGGATCTAAATTAAGTCTATATTTGGATGAGGTTACTTAGGTGTAGTTCCTGTAAAATTACATTGATCTGTAAAACTGAAGAGACTGGTTATCTCCCCCTCCCCCATACATGCAACATACATGGTGGAACAGGCATAAGATAATAGCTATAAACATTCATCCATAAATGGGAGTCACAAAGGAGTCCATGGTCTATAGCAGTTTTGAAATATAGCTGGGCAAATGTTGGCTCTTTCCTTGATTAGGTTTCAGTACCTAGGAAGAATTGTCCATGCCTCTCAGCTGTCTCTGGGTCCTTGATTTTGTTCTCCAAGTCACTCTTCCTTTTTCATGAGAGGTAGCACCTATTTTATCAGCCTGCTTCCTGTCAGTAGACTTTTGAGGCTTTGACAACCTTCTTTCTTTTGAACTTTCCTCTTCTTTTAGTCCAAGTCGGCAGTGTTGTTGAAGAAACAAATTTCTCAGAAAACTGTAGGGCTTTAGTGGATTTTACAGGGGTTCACTCTATCAACTACACATATAGATCTTTTCAAAATAAGCCCTTCACTACCAGGGGATCCTGCTGAGATGGCTGAGGGACAACCCCATTAAGCTTCCTAGAGCCTCTATGGTTTATTGAGAAAGTATGTGAGGCATAAGATTAAGAGTCTTTACTATTTTCAAAGAACACTTTGCATGGCTGAATACTCTGACCTTTCGATCTTTTTGCAGTTTTAGGAAAATGTTGTAGAGTCAATCCTTGTCTTTTTCTCTAGTTCACACTTTTTAAACATTGATTGAAAGCCAGTTCTCAGTTTTAGCATCCTGGCTACCTGGGAATGTTGAGAATTTTCAAAATTATGAGGTCCTGTTTCCTTTTTATTTAACAGTTGTTTCCTCAATTTATCTCTCTCCTTTAGCATTTTACAGTAATCAGTAAGAAGCAGCCAGTAGTCATTCAGTACTTCCCTTGGAAATCTCTTTAACTATACAGTAAGTCCCTTACATACAAACGATTTTCATTCCAAGAGTGCATTCTTAAGTCCAGTTTGTTTGTAAGTCCAACAAAGTTAGCCTAGGTACCCAACTAATGCAATCGGCTATATAGTACTGTATTGTCATAGGTTTATAATACTTTTCACACAAATAATACATAAAAAATGAACAAAAAAAATATTTTTAATCTTACAGTACAGTACCCTGAAAAGTACAGTAGTACAGTACAACAGCTGGCATACAGGGGCTGGCATCAAGTGAAAAGGCAAGAAGAGTTACTGACTGGAGGAGGAAGAGGAAATGGGAGATGGTAGAACTGAAGGATGGTCAGCGATAGGAGATGGAGGGCAAGCTGCAATTTCACTCACGCCTGATGTTGATGGCACAGGTTCTGATTCCTTGCTGGATTCAGTTCTATCTACCCCCTTGAAAAAATGATCCAGTGATGTCTGCATAGTAGCTCTTTTTTTCTTGTCATAGATGACATGGGAACACTGGATTGCATTATGAACTGCTGCTGCAACCTTCATGTACTGTTCTATGTTCTGGTCCTGTGCCTCAAAAACTAACAGTGCCTCCTCAAAGAAAATCCCCTTGTCATTTCCTGCATCGTGAATCTCTTCAGTTCTTCAGTTACTTCTCCTTCCTCTTGTCTCCCTTCATCCTTTCTCTGGACCTCCACTTCCATCAGGTCTTCATTAGTAAGCTCCTCATGTTGCACAGCAAGGAATTCAGTGAAGTCGTCCTCTTGCAGATCTAGCTCCAGCTTCTCACTGAGGGTCACTAAGTTACTGAAGACCTCTTTGGACTCCTCATCCACATTCTCAGATCCACAAATTTCATGAACAAACTATGGGCACAGGTTCTTTCAAACCCCATTCATGGTGATGGCTGTAACTTCACACCAAGCAAAGACAATGTTTTTTATGGCCTTGTAGATGTTATAATCCTTCCAAAATAGTCACAAGGTTGCTCCTGATTCATCACTTGCCTTTGCTGCCTGATGAAAAGTGTGACATAAATAATATTTCTTGAAAGTCGCTATAACTTCCTGGTCCATAGGTTGGATGAGCGACGTAGTATTTGGTGGCAGATGCACTACTTTGACGTTGGGATGAAAGTCGTCCATGAATGGGAGGTGGCCCAGAGCATTGTCAAACAGCAAGAGAATGTTGAATGGGATACGCTTCTCCAGTAAATATTTCTCTACCTCTGGGATAAAGTAATTGAAAAACCAGTCCTGGAAAATAGCCTGTGTAACCCAGGCTTTGGGGTTACCCTTCCACACAACAGGAAGAGAGCCCTTAGCTATGTTTTTAAGGGCTCTTGGTTTCTCTGAATGATGAACTAAGAGAGGCTTCAGCTTCATATCGCCAGAAGCATTGCCACCAAACCATAGAGTTAGCCTGTTTTTGCTGCTTTATAGCCTGGCATCAACTTTTCCTCCTCACTGATGTAACTTCGGTCTGGCATCCTGTCTCATCCACATTAAAAACCTGCTCAGGAAAATATGTGCCTTCATCAGTAATTTCTCAAAGTGATTTAGGAAATTCCCGGGCAGTTACCATATCTGCACTCTCTGCCTCGTCAGTTACTTTTATGTTGTGAATGTTGGCTCTAGCCATGAACCCATGAAACCAGCCATGACTGGCATTAAAAGATGCACCCTCTGATTCTTCGCCGTGTTTCTTCTTCAAGTCTTCATACAGGCTTTTAGCTTTCTCTTGAATCAGCATTAAGCTGAGTGGGACTCGACACTGATGCTGATCTTGTATACACACACTGAGGAGTTTCTCCATCTCCTCCATCACTTTTCCATGCTTCTTTGATATTATTGTCGGCACAGCAGACTTCACGTGTTCCATGATCTTGTCCGTGTTCTTTAGAATCATGCCAGTGGTTGAGTGATTCATGTTATAAGAATGAGAGATGTCTACCATCTTTTCACCTTGCTCCATTCTCTCAATTATTTTCACTTTTGTTTCCATCGTTATTTCTTGGCGCTTCTTAACTGTACCAGCTACATCACTGCTGCTTTTACACTTGCTTCTGTTCATCCTGGGCTTGAAATAAAGATACTATACTACTGTACTCCATACAGTACTGTATAGTAAAAGTACACAAAAGTACAACCACTTGTAAAGGGTGCATGTATGTGACAGTGGACACCAGACACGTGAACTAACTTATATGACTGGACATGCAAATGCATTTTTGCATCTTTGAAAGTTCACAGCTTGAAGGTTCATATGTAGGAGACTTACTGTATATTCAAGTTCATCACTTAAAATTCTGCTTTCCATATATCTCATGAGATAATTTTGCTAAAGTTTCTGTCACTACATAACAAGGATCCTTCTTCCTCTAGCTTCCAATAACATCACATGCTTTTAAGCTCTCACTGTTAGCATCCTATTGAATGGTAATAGCCTATTCAAAACAGTATAGGATTTCTCTGTCATGCTTCTCAGAAGTTCTCCAGCCTCTACCCACTGCCTTCTTCCAAAGCTACTTCTACATGCTTAGGTATTTATTACACCAGCATCCTACTTCAGGGTACCAAAATCTGTATTAGTTAATTATTTGCTTCTTAACAAATTATTACAATCTTAATGTTAAAAACAATGCACATTTATTATTTCACAGTTTCTGTGTGTCAGAAATTGAGCTCTACTTATTGAGGTCTTCTGGGGAAGGCTTCACAAGGCTACAACCAAGGCTTCAGCTGGCATGTATTCTCATCTGGAGGCTCAAATTGGGAAGAATCCACTTCTAAGCACATTCAGGTTGTTGGCAGAACTCATTTCCTTATGTCCTTAGGACTGAGGTGCCAGCTTCTTGCTAAGTGCCAGCTGGAGGTCTATCTCAGCTCCTAGAAGCTGCCCTCAGATCCTTGCCAAATGGACTTCCCAAACCGACTGCTTGCTTATTCAAAGCCAAATAGGGAGAGAGTTTCTTAGCAGTCTGTCTGCTAAGAATGTGGTCTTTCATTATAATGTAACAGAATTATGAAGTGACATCATATCTCCCATCATCTCTGTCATGTTCCATTGATTAGAAGCAGGTCATAAGTCCCACCACACTCAAGTGAAGGGTATGAACATCAGGAGGTAGGATCATGAAAGGGCCACCCTAGAAGTCTGTCTACCATGGGTAAAAACCCAAAGTTCTTATATCCAAAACTAGGCTTACTAATTTTATAAATTTGATTTTTTTTTTAATCTGTGAAATTTATTTCTTCTTTAAAATGTTTTAGTGACAATCACTCCCACTACCCAGAGACCCATGTAAGGATGATAATGATAAACTTTATAAAAATTTAAAAACTGTTCCTTAATACATTTATATAATAGTATTGATAATGACCATAGCTCTCTCAAATTGAAAAGAAAATTAATTTATATATATTATATACTAACTTATAATTAATTAATACATTTTATATGATTACTAGTATAATTAATATATATAACTTAGAAATAGCAGGCAGTTAAAGATATTATCAATGTTGTTTAAAATGAATGAAAGAAAGAATGTCTCAAGTTCCACAAAGCAGAATCTATAGTAAAATATTCTAATTCTTCAACATGAAACACAATAATAAACCCATTAATACTCAGTTATTTAAGTGAATCTCCCCTTGCTTTTAGCTTTGATGATGTTTTCCACTTAATTTTCAGTGCATTTTAAAGAATAATTAATATAGTTAATATAAACCTTTCAAGTAACTGATGTATTTAATACTCAAAACTTCATTTGTCTATTTTCACAAAAGTAAAATCTAATTCAATGTACATTTCTCTTTCTCAAAGGTATTATTTTTAATTGAGTCTTGCAGATTGTTTTAATTAGCTTAGTTTTTCCTTATGCTCAGACTGTTATATTTCAGTCATCGTAGGATGATGGCTTTGTTTTGCATTTAAAATTCATTTTACGGGCTTCCCTGGTGGCACAGTGGTTGAGAGTCTGCCTGCCAATGTAGGGGACACGGGTCCGTTGCCCGGTCCGGGAAGATTCCACATGCTGCAGAGCAGCTGGGCCCGTGAGCCATGGCCGCTGGGCCTGCATCCGGAGCCTGTGCTCTGCAACGGGAGAGGCCACAACAGTGAGAGGCCCGCGTACAGCAAAAACAGAAAACAAAAAACAAAAAAACAACAAAAAAATTCATTTTGCTCTGAAGTACAATCTTGCATAGAAATACCACAGAAGCAGTAGCATTTTAGCCCTACCGTTATAACTCTAGGAGCAAGAGAAGGAAAAGAAACTTTAAAAATACACAAGCCCAAATGGAGAAGCAAATCTCAAAATGAAAAGATAAAAACTCAAAGTGTCTTTCTTTTCATAATGTCAGATAATTTTTTTAATAATTTTAAAACATACTCAATTTTTAGAATCAAATGTCACAGTAATTTGGCCAAAGCTAAAAAATAGTTAAACTTTTAGGAATCATCAGTATGTAGACTTAGAAAATCATTATTTAGTGCACAAGGCCTAGGAAAAATTTCTGAGGTTCTTAATAAAATTTATTTACTCAGCTGAATTTTCTCTCACCACTGAATCAAAAAATGTAATCCTGAGGATTATTTTCCTGTCAATCTGCAAACTTTACTATAAAACATAATTATTTAAATTATATAGAATAGTAAATGCATTTTTCCATTTTTAACAGTAATGTCTGTTAATTATACACTATTTAGTAAACAGAAGATTACATAGAATAACATTTTAAAAGTTGCCCACAGTCACCTCAAAATAAGTACTATTATCAATTCCCTGTATAATTTCTTATATTTCCCTATGAATATTCTGTATCCAATCCTAATGTCTATAGTAGTAATGTCCAACAGAAATGTAATTCAAGCCCATATGTCATTTAAAATTTTCTGATACATTAAAAGATCTACAAGGAGATGATTGAAATAAATTTTAATAATATATTTTACCTGATATGTACAAAATATAAAACACGGGTGATACTTAATTTTATGTCAAACTGGCTGGGTCATGGTTCTCAAATTTTTGCTCAAACAGTATTCTAGATATTTCTGTGAGGGTTTTTAAAAATCAGGTTAACATGTAAAAAAGTGGACTTTGAATACAGCAGATTGCTGCCCACAATATGGGCCTCATCCTAATTTCCTTAAGGCCTAAATAGATTAAAAGACTGATCTCTGAGCAAGAAGGAATTCCACCAGCAGATGGCTTTTGGATTTGAGTTGCAATAAAAGCTCTTCCCTGGATCTCTAGCTTGATGGCCAACTAACACTGCAGATTTTGAACTTCCCAACCTTCATAATCCCATTAGCCAGTGTTTCTTACTTTTGAACTATATTACTTTTGCCATCAGGATCTGTTTATATGAATAGTTATGTTTATCCCAGATTGATTTCTCCAAGGTGAAGTTTTGGGAAAAAAGAGTCAAAATTTAATGCTAGTAATATGTATTGAAAATGAGCCTAAATGGCTGTGTTTCTGTATGCTTGCTACACATTGGGTTGCAAAATACCTTTAAAATGTCATATTTATTTATAAGAAATGTTCTGAAATTTAAGGGCTTCAGGCTAATATAATTTTATGAGCATTTTTTAATTAATTTATTTATTTTTGGGCTGTGTTGGGTCGTCATTTCTGTGCGAGGGCTTTCTCTAGTTGTGGCAAGTGGGGGCCACTCTTCATCACAGTGCGTGGGCCTCTCACTATTGTGGCCTCTCTTGTTGTGGAGCACAGGCTCCAGATGCGCAGGTTCAGTAGTTGTGGTTCACGGGCTTAGTTGCTGCGCGGCATGTGCGATCCTCCCAGACCAGGGCTCGAACCCGTGTCCCCTGCATTAGCAGGCAGATTCTCAACCACTGCGCCACCGGGGAAGCCCCGATGAGCATTTTTTAAAACAATGGGTTTGCAATTAACTTGTATCAGGTTAGTGGATGAGTTAGAAAACTTTGCTAGAGCTATCTCAGACATTAGTGCATATAAGAGTAACCAGAGAGGTGTGTAAAACAGATTCCAGGGGTCTACCCAGCAAAGACTCATCCATACAGGATGCAGGACCCAGAAAACAGATGGTCTGATAAGCCCTATTATGTTAAACCTATAACCTGATACTTACTCAAACTGTTAACAAGGAAATCAATTTTCATTTCTCAGTGCTGTTAAATACTACTAGGTCAGCCATGGCATTTGTTCTGGGGGAAAGTACAGCTGTTTTTTGCATTTTTTCCAGTCTTTCTGTTTTGGGGCCTTAAAATGAAGTCTAATTCTAAATAGCGGTAATGGCTCATGCAAAATCAAAAGTTATCACTTAGATATACAGAATAATCAAAATCTATGAAAAGTTGAATAATTATTTCAATTAATCACCTCTCCTTTTTATCACTTTGAAAATTACTTGAAAATTGCTGATATGTTTCAAAAACCTGAAGATATCTTGTTCAGAATACATCAAAATCAGTAATTTTTAAATCAAATTTCTTGTGAGTTTTACATGCCAGGAAAACTTCTTCAGTATCCAAGAATACATACTTGATTAGTGGAAGGTCTGGGAAACCAAGCACTGTTAACTAAGCACTAAATATTTTTTTTAGTTTTCCTTTTCCTATTACCTAATTTCAAAGTTATTTATTTATATTTGCTATTTCCAAATTATTAGTATAAATAAAAGAACATGAGCCATGTTTCTTAAAAACTGTGTATAATTTATGAAGTCTTCCACATATACCAAACTTTCAAGCAAAACTTTTCTTCTTCATAATTCTTAGGTTTCATTGACAATTTCTTTGCAGGCCTTTGTCTGGCTTTTCAAGTACCTTTAAGGATTTATTAAGAATAAAGACTATAGCTATTAAGTAGTTTTTATTTCTTCTCAATATTTTAAGGCCTGGCTGAAATGATGCAGAATCTCCTCCAACATGACTCTTGGTTGATCTTTTATCTGGAACGTGTTTTATGAGATAGCCTCATTTTTATTCAGTCCTCCATGCATCATTCTTCTACTTTTATTATCTGTTCACCCAAAATTTGTTTGAGGGAAAGGAGTGTTATTTATTAATTGATACATTTCAGTAGAGATTTATGATATATTTTAATTCTACTTATTTATAGCTATATATGAAGCATATATAGTGTGTAACTCTACTATTCAAAAAAAAAAGATATTTTGAAGAGAAATAATTCCATGTGAATTTGTTCTGATAGTTGTTTCCTAATTACATTTTAATCTTTCCTTCCTGACAGTCCTTTTACCTGGAAATAACCTAGGGTCCTGGCTCTAAAATAGATGCTCAAAAATAAAAATCTGTTTAATGTATTTAACCAAGTTCATATTAAATTCGAGACTAAATAAGAAGTCATTTATTTTTTAAACAGTTTTTCCAAAATATGTCCATAATTTTGAGGGCATCTTGAAACTACATAAAAAATTATAGACTCCTACCAACCCATCAGAACATCTTTCTAAAGGCACACACATATAGCACATACTTTTTCCTCTGATATTTACAATCATCTTTTAAAATAATAAGATGCACTTCTATTTTAATTTATGAATATAACTTTAAAATATTATTGATATTTTATTATAGAATATAAGGATTTAGTAATTTTTACACACCTACCTCAACCTAAGCAATACCATTTCCTTAAATGCCCAATATAGATGAACTAGGTATTTGGGCTCAATCAATTTCTTTATCGCTGAGCCAATTAGTGGATAATGACTAACTAATCACTCTATAACTCTCCCACCAGATAGATGGATGGGTAGATGGATGGATGGATGGATTTATTTATTTATTTATAGTTTTCTATGTACTTAACAATACTACTTCCAAAATTCTCAAACAAAAATTTTAAAACTACTTATCATTTTTGACAATATTAGACATATCAGGAAATCTCTCAGATTCTTTTTGGTTTCCTTTCTGGAGACATCCCAGGTGGAATCTTTTGTCCCCTTGCTCTCCATTCCTGATCTATAACTCTCATGATAAATTTTATTAACTTATCTTCTGTTTGCCTAACTTGTTTGCCTCTTTTGTTTTTAGATTTACCTCTTCCTTAGATTAGGGCCCTTCTCTGGTAGATCACTGATAAAGGGCTACTGAAAGATATAGTTCTTGCATTCTTACATGTCTAAAATATCATTGGCATATATTTGAGAGACAGGTTTTCTGATTATAAAAGTCCAATTTGGAAATAATTTTCTTTACAGAAGTCTGAAGACATAGATTCACTGTTGTCTACTATTAAGTCTTATAATGTGTACCATAAAACTTTATACATTTTATATGTTATCTATAATTTTTCCTCTAGTAGATTTTGAACCTTCTACCTGACACAAGAAGTTCTGAAAATACATTAAGAAGTGACTTGGCATGGTGTTTCCCCACCTCGATTTTCTGTTAGATGTTTCCAACTTTTAAAAAATCATGTGTTGTATTTCTGGGAACTGTTTTTTATATTATTTATTTCAAATTTTCTTGACTTCAATTTTTATGGATTTTTACCTTTTGAAATATCAAGTAATCACATGATGAAACACTCTGAATATTTAATATTTTACTATTCTAGACCTTTTTGTAATTTAGCTGTGGGAAATATCCTTAACTTATCCTTCTGAATCATTTATTGCACTTTTGAGGTTGACAAATAGCACTTCATCCTCTCAGACTGTTCCTTTTACATTACATCTTTTCAAATGGATTCAATACCTTTTTTGTATATTTGAGACTATTATACATATTACTAAAATTTTTCTCTTTTCAACTTCCTTTTGAAAAAAAATTTGTGAATTCATTTTTCTTTATTTTGTTGTAGATTTTGAGCTCCAAAGTTTACATGGGGAAGAATGCTTTCATTAAATATCCATCATTTCTTTCTGGTCTTTTTTTTCTTTGAGAAGCACTAAAATCAAGTATCGGAAACTCTGTGATTATAAGTATGTTATTTGTAACCCCAGTTCATCAACAAAATTTGGTTCTTCTCCTTCTGAGAATATAAGGACCTGGGTATCTCACTTTCCACTAAGAAACCTTCTATTAATTCCTCACATTCTTTAGGATGTGGCTCCTAAGAGGATGTCTCTCCTCTTCTGTGGCTCTTGTTTCAGGGAATGGACCATATCTGCTTCAGTTTCTACATAGAATAAAATTTATGTCACCTGCAGAGTTTGAGTCAGTTTACTTATACCAACAAATTAAACAAGGAAAGGCCACTGGGAACATAAATCTTCTTTTATAGAATTTTTACCAGTCCTTCTGTTCTCTCTATCATGTCTCAGTTCAACCATTCACATTACACAATGCTTTCCCTATCTGCACCTGGCCTTGGTTCTGTGACATGGATTAGCATTTTTCTCATTGCCTCCCCCATCTGTAGGTACTTGGTGTTCAGTTCTTTTATATTTGCTAAGTTCCCCATATTCTGTCTATAATTTGAGAATCCTCTAGACTTTCCTCTCCAAGTATTTGTCATTTAGGTTTATACTTGTTATTTCTCCATTTATATTTTAAGTGAAGTTAGGTAAGAAACAAAGGTAAACATTGAACAGAGGTTCAATCCACCGCTTTTAACTGAGGTCTTTCTTATAGTTCTTGGTTTTCTTTGCTTTCCCAATCTTATAATGTTTCTGTATATCCTGGATTTTTATGTGATTATAATCAATAGTAAAGAAGAAATCCAGGAAAAGTCACTATTTACAATGTTATTGCCGAATTTGTGCGCAGTTTTAAAATTAATTCACCTTAATAACTGATTCAGTTAGCATTTGCTGCCTAAGAAAACACCCCCAAAACTAACACCTTAAAATAATAATCACTTTGTTAGCTCATGAATCTATGGGTGTGTAATTTTGTCTGGGCTTGACTGGATGTGCCTTCTAGTCAGGGCTCAACTTAATTATTCTCTGGTATCTCAACAGAGAATTATGGAGATGATAAGAAACCTCTGATGCCTCTCTCCAATGAATCCCTCATCCTCCAGCAGGCTAATGAGGGCTACCTTATGTGGTGGGAGAGTTTGAGGAGCAGAAGTGTGTAAACTCCAATGAATAAGCCAAAGCTATTCACCCATCATAGTTTTTATTGTCCCCTTACTAAAGTACATTACATGGTCTAGGCTACATTCAAGTGGTAGAAGAATGGACTCCACCAGGTTATGTAGGAGGCTGCAATGTGATATTGCAAAAGTGGAATAGAAAAATTGGTAGCCATTTTTTGCAATTTACCACATGACTATATGTTTTATAAGAGAAAACCCATTGTTATTGAATACTCTTAAAAAGAGAAATAAAAGAAAAATTTCTCAATGTTTATTTCTTGGTAGCCAAGCCAAACACGTTAATTTTTTTTCATATAGAGCTCTCTATAACTTGGGGATATAAATAGCCTTCACTAATTGCAGCCCACGGTCAATTACAAGTGGCTATTCCAGGGATAAAGGACCAGTGAAGAATATTCATAACCACCATCCCTGTATAGAAATATTTTCAGGTAAACACATTCCATTTCATTTCCAAAGGATGAGTATTTGCATTAAAATTAATCTTTATAGAATAAAACATAAGGAAGCATTTATTCATAGAAAACCTGAACATTGATCATGGAGACAGTTTTTCATTACCTTTTCAATATGGATGGAGTTCACAAACACGGGAGGGATTCGATTACACTGCTGCAAGCATAACACAAAAGAAATGTGAGATATGAAGTGCTAGTAAGTTATAGGAAAGCAGGTAACAAGTTTACTCCTTGGTTATACGTTCTACTTTTTAAAAAAAGTATTTGTGAAAATGATATATAGAAATATAAGAAAATGCTATGCCCTCTAATAACTATTTCCTGGGAAATATATGTGAAAATGGTGAAGAAAAGAAACTATTGGGTGAACACATATCTATGTAGAAAAGGTAATATTTATAATGAAGTTGTAGAAAATAGAATATATCATACAGGCACAGAAGTAATACTGTATCTATAAAAGCCAATATGTTCATGTTAGGATTTTAACTTTTTTGCTTTGTATTTTTACTTTATAATTTATTTGCTAAAGATTATATGAAATATAAATCAGAAGACAATCATATGGTTAAGATGTAATTAAGATTTTAGAAAGCAAGCATTATGGAAGAAAAAAGAAAATCACAGTAGCCAAAATGACTTTTATTTGTAATGTAAAAGACACCACACTAGTATAAAAAGTCAGCCACATTTGAGCACACAAGTGTGCTTTTAGGACTTTCCTGGTGGCACAGTGGTTAAGAATCCGCCTGCCAGTGCAGGGGACACGGGTTTGATCCCTAGTCTGGGAAGATCCCACATGCCATAGAGCAACTAAGCCCGTGTACAACAACTACAGGGCCTGTCTTCTAAAGCCCGTGAGCCACAGCTACTGAGCCCGTGTGCCACAACTACTGAAGCCCGCATGCCTAGAGCCTGTGCTCCACAACAAGAGAAGCCACCACAATGAGAAGCCTGTGTACCGCAATGAACAGTAGCCCCCTCTTGATGCAACTAGAGAAAGCCCACGCTCAGCAGTGAAGACCCAAAACAGCCAAAAATAAATAACAAAAAACAAAATCAGTCCTTTTGTTGATCTACAAAGTTATAGAACTCTAAGTGAGATCTTCCTCAAGTAGCACAAAACATTACCAAAATGTATTTTCTTTACATACTGAGTTGTACTACAACCAAAGTGATATTAACAATGGGCTAACAGTGATGAACTAAACCTTAAACATACATATATTTAAAAAGTACGTACGGAAGCTAAACAGGGAAATATTTAAAAGATAGCTAGTGCACTTATTAATGAAATATATCTCTCTTGTTACATGAAATATAATCAAAATGTTATTACTTAAGTTACATAAGGTCATGATCTTGTTTCTTCACTGCTATCTCCAGTGCCTAAAACATTGCCTGGCATGGAGTAAAAAATAAATTTTAGAAAAAATTAAATTATTAGTCTTTCATGTATATGCAGTTTCTTCATCTTTTCATAGATTTTGCAAATCTATCCTACCAGTAAGAGCTTATTCAGAACTTATTTTGGGTGGATCAAGTTAGTATTTTCCATTCATTAATTAATAGTTTCATGTCAGACTTCAAGTTTTACATTGTTTTTTCTTAGCTGTGTTTACAAAAGTTTGTACTCTGTCCTGTATCTACATATTGTCCTGAGATGTAGTCCCCCTAGTTCTTCATTAAGCATCTGGAATGAAGCTGACCTTATCTCCCCAGTATTTCTCCTTCAACTTCAATAGCAAGATAGCATTGTGCTTAACATTCTCATTATCACTTGATTTCTGGTTATGTGAAAAAGAAAAAAGAGAAGTGTCCACTAGAAAAAACTTGAGGCTTCTTAAGTTATGTTTTTTTAATTTTAATTTTTAAACATCAGCCTTGAGGTAAATTGTCAAAACAAAATGCACATATTAAATAGTAATATGTAGACATAGATGTAGATGCAAATATCTCTGAAACCATCAACACAATATAAACAAGAAACTTGTCGTTCATCCACCCAAATTTTCTCTCTCCTCTTAACTTCTCACTGCTCCCTTCCCATTTCCAAGCAGTCATTGATTTGTTGTTGACAGTTTCTTTGCTATATATCAGTCTGTACTTTCTAGAATTGTATAGAAATGGAAACATAATGACATGTACTCTCTATTTGTTAATTTACTACTTTATATCGTCCCTAGTGTCTTGTGGTAATTCGCTTCTCCTTACACTGAATTTTTCTTCTTTTACTAGTACTACTCTAAACTTTACTATTTCTCATCTTTATTTAAAATGTGGATAAAAATTAGTTGGTAAGAAAAAGTGTAGCACTTCTTAGAGAATGTATAAAATTTGAAGAAAAGGTAGTTACATGATTATGAAAAAAGAAAAGTATAACCAGCCGAAATCAACTCTGTTGTAGAGATAGTTACCAAACTTCATTATATTGACAAAATAATGGAGTTTGAAGGACATTTTTCTTTATGACAAAATGAATTCACACAGGTTTCTGCTTTTTAATATGCTTGAGGTAAGATATACATATTAATCGGAGAACCCTTGGAGAGTATCTACTGAAATTTCTGCTGCTAAGATTCATTGATTCCACAACTTACTAGTTTCTATGTATCCTAGTGAATCAGGAAAGCCTCAGGAGATTTTTGGAATGCTGATTAACACAACATTTAAGACTTTACAGTTTTAACTTCTTCAATGTATACCTTTCATAAACACATTTATAAACCTCTAAAATGAAGATGCAACAGTATGCTTACACACATACACATACACACACACCATATATCCACTCCTTATTTAGGTTTTGGGACAAGTCCAAATTATTATTGCCAAAGATATAAACCCTATTTGATTAATACCACCCAGTATACAACTGGTTCCAGATCAATATAGAGCGCCTAACTATGTAAAATAAAGTTACTGTGCAGCCAGAGTATTTATCAAAAGATGAGTGATGCAGAACCAACAAATTGTAAGGTTTGTTAGGCCCATCAGCAATCTACCATATGATAGAAGTAGTATATCCAGGATTTATCATAAGTAGGAAAAGTGAGCAAACATGAGCTACGTTATTAAGTGACAGGTGCTAGGATTTTACACTACTCAGAACCTGATTAAGTTAACCTGTATGTTTTAATTGATAGGGACAGAAGACATGAAACTCCTGACACAGAGACAAAGAGCTTTTTCATTCATGGCACAGCAGGTGGCATGAGATTCTTCTTAGCATTGATTCCTCTTATCCCCCAGGTCCTAAAGTGGTGATGCAGGAAGAAGTAGATGAATACTGTGCATATTGTACAGCATCGCAGCTGAGAAACACTGACTTTTCTTATTCTGGGAGAAATATTACCTCAACCTTCCCAATTTCTCACTGCAAACACAACCCTGAGAAATGGCCCAAGAGTGGTTATAACCTTGCATTCTTTTCTTTCTTTTTTTTTTTTTTTTTGCAGTACGTGGGCCTCTCACTGTTGTGGCCTCTCCCATTGCGGAGCACAGGCTCCTGACGCGCAGGCTCAGCGGCCATGGCTCACGGGCCCAGCCGCTCCGCGGCATGTGGGATCTTCCCAGACCGGGGCATGAACCCGTTTCCCCTGCA